>NC_054372.1:54660339-54960339 GCF_017654675.1 Xenopus laevis | reverse complement strand
GTCTCGAACAATAGAGGATCTCTTTTGCCTTTATTTTGCTTCCTTGTACATTTTTTAATAATAAGTGGCCACTTCAAGCATTTGCACCAACATCTCTAATAAAGACATTTATATGATCTATATGTACTGAAGAAGTTTCGCTAGGCAGAAACAGACGTTAGCGAAAGTTCACTATGAAATGCTTGTGCCGACAGATTTACTGTAGCTAAAGTTCGCCAGTGTTCAGCGGCCGAGACGCAACTTTGCATTTTAATGAATTAGCGTGGTGGTAGCGAATTAACAGCTGGCAAAGTGGCGTGAAGTGTGGCAAAGCATTTGCAGGCAAAAAAAATTAGTGAATTTGCCTCTATATGATAAGCTATAATGCTTCTTTCAACAGGGAAGTTCAATTAGATCTCCATTAGCATAAGCCATAGTTTGCCTTTGTATATACATGCAATAGTTGGCATTATGAGCCACACCAGGACATAGTTAATGTATACTTACTTGCTGCTAAATCCAGTGACAGACCTGAGGTGCAGGGGGGGGGGGGGTTGTATGAAAAAAAAATCTGAAAATGTAATAAAGCCTAATGCTCTGTGTTCTAAACTCACTTTATAACATCAGAATGGGAATGGGGGCCTGCAGAACCCAGAAAGCTAACATAATTAGGGGGACATTTACTAAAGTTCTGTCTAGGTTTCCCAGGTATTTCAATTCAGCAATTTTAAAAATATTGATCAGTATTGATATCTACTGGGTCATGACCTAAGCCTTCATGAGCCATAATCCCACATGGCTTCACTGTTCTTATGATAAATATCAGTATTTATTAAATGAACTCTCCTGGTGAGTTCTTTCTGAAATACACCTTGATTTGATTTTGATATATGAGTCGTGAACTTGTCTTAAGGGTTTTATTTCCTATGGAATATTCTTTCTATTAGAGTAATGTACCGTTATATATCAGCAGAGTTAATCTGCAGGACAGTAAACCGAACTTCTGTTGCAGTAGCACCCTGTAACTACACTTTTGGCTTTAACAAAATACTCTTTATACCTTTCTTTTGCACAACACTGCAGAATATATTTATATATATAAGGGGTGGTTCACCTTTAAGTTAACTTTTAGTATGTTATAGAATGGATAATTCTAAGCAACTTTTTAATAGATCTTCATTATTTATTTTTTATAGTTCTTGAATCATTTGCCTTCATCTTCAGACACTTTCCAGCTTTCATATGGGGGTCACTGACCCCATCTAAAAACAAATGCTGTATAAGGCTACATATTTAGGGGCTGATTTATCAAAGGTCGAGGTGAATTTTCGAATGAAAAAAAATTCGAGTTTCAAGCTATTTTTTGTGTACTTTGACTAGAGAATAGTCCAAATTCGATTCGAATTTTTTAAAAAAATTGAAAATTAGAATATTGAAATGTATCATGTCTCTTTAAAAATTCGACTTCGACCATTCGCCCTCTATAACCTGCCGAATTGCTGTTTAAGCTATGGGGGACCTCCTAGAACCTATTTGGAGTCAAGTTTTTTATTCCTTAAATTCGTACGATTCGTATTTGGCCAAATACGGACCTATTTGATCGGAAACTGACCTATTCGACCCATAAAAACTTCGTTTCGGTTGGTCTTTTTGAATTTGAATTTCGAAGTTTTTTCAATTCGAAATTCGACCCTTTATAAATATGCCCCTAATTGTTATTGCTACTTTTTATTACTCATCTTTATATTCAGGCCCTCTCCTATTTATATTCCAGTCTCTTGTTCAAAGCAATGCATGGTTGCTAGTAGGGATGCACGGAATCCACTATTTTGGATTCGGCCCAACCCCTGAATCTTTTGTGAAATATTCTGCCGAATACCGAACCAAATCCAAACCCTAATTTGCATATTCAAATTAGGGGATTTGAATATGGATACGGTGCATCCCTAGTTGCTAGGGTAATTTAGGCCATAGCAACCAGATTGATGAATTTGCAAACTGGAGAGCAGCTGAATAAAAAGCTAAATAACTCAAAAACCACAAATAATAAAATACCAAATCCAATTGCAAATTGTCTCAGAATATCACTCTCTACATCATCCATAAAGTTAATTTTAAGGTGAATAACCCCTTTAAGAGTTTGAGCTTTTTTATTACAGACACTGCGAACGTTCGCAAACTTGGCGAGGAAGTCTTTGAGGTCTTTAATCAGTCAAAAATGGAGCAAACATGGTCGCTTATATTTGCAAAGGTGTTTGCAAACGTTTTTTGCACTAACAAAACATATTACATTCTCCCAACGGGCCATAAAGGCCAAGGGCACACTAAGAGGATTGGCTGCTTTTCTTCCCAAAGGGTTTTTTTTTATAGCGGTGAAGGAAAGCAGATCCGTTCTTATGAGCACCCCCCCCCCATAACTCCATTGACAGGCCTGGCATTGGCCTAAATGGAGCTAGATGGAGTGGATACCGGCATGAAAATGCATGCATTTAAGTTTTTGGCCTAATACTTAAACAAGTACGTTTTGATACATTGCCATCATATTTTTTAGGAAAGTGGACTATAAAATGGGGTTCCCTGTTATGTTTGTCTTTGGGTTCACTTGACCTTCAGCCATTACTGAGAGAAGAGAAGGCATTATTCTACTGATCAAGAGTATGTGATCAAGAAATATCTCAAGGGCTGGAGGTTGGAATTATGTATATAGTATGCTTTAGTGTAAAAAGAGTCAAAATTTATGCAGAACATTTATTTTAGAAAATAAAAACAGGGATCCAGGCTATTTAGCTTTCTAAAGCTGGACAAAATATTAAAACACATTGGGGTAAATTGGGTGGAGACAGGGACTGCGATTGAGCTTGATAAGGGCAAAGTTGTTAGCTCATAGATGCTGCAGTAATAAGATGTATAAATTCAAGACATAAATGTTAAAAAGAAGGCTCTTTTTTTATTCAGTTACAGAGTAGCTACTTTTCTTGCCCAGGATATACATTTCAGTTCAGATTTGCCTAATTTCTAGAGTGCTTGCTATATGATATAAGGGATGTTTTCTAGTAAACCAACTAACATAAACATGTTACATTTTCTAGGTTTATTTGTAAATCTAGTTGCGATTCAAAGCAGTGTGTGTTTGTCCCCTTCTGCAATCTTGGTTCTCACTTTTGATACAACATAACAGAAACAAGCTATCCTCCAAGCAAGGCTACATTTCACGCATTACTTTGCATGGTTACATTGTATTTACAGCCCTCAGAACCAGCAATACAGAATAGAAAGTCACAAATAATGATTACAGTAGCACTAAAATAAGTTACAAGCAGAGTTAGAAGTAATGCCACAGACACATAGCTGTACCTCCATTTTCACAGAACGCAATGCATAGATATCAAAGGTTATACCGTAAATAGATCATGCTAATGGGCAGTGGCGTAACTACTATGGGTCTTTGGATGGCCTGGCATGCAGAGTTCTCCTTCGGCCTCTAGCTCTCAAACCACTGCCGACTGCCAGCTTGCCCACCTGCTTGTTTGTTCAAGGCAGACCTCATGGCTAGGCCCCCCGGGCCCCACTGTCCCCCTCCCCCCCCTGCGGTTGCATGGTCTGCTGTGTGGTAGTTACGCCACTGCAAATGGCACATGTAGCGTGACCAAGGAGAATCTCAATTGTCATACAATATTCAAACAACAAAAATATTTGTAGTAAAAAAGGAAATGACGCTCAGACTGTAAGGTAGTGACAATCTGAGCTCCTCTGGGACAGCAATGCAGAGATTGGCCTGTGCCATTAGATAGCAACAGGGAAATTTGCTTAGGGCATGTGCATTAAAATCTAGGAAACATTTAGCTATCAATATGTTATTCTAGTGGGATGCAAAACATTAATACATTCACTTTCACTAGTATCATATCAAATATGTTTGAAGAAACAGGATGTTTGATATTTACCATTTTGACTGATGAACCAGAACATGGAAAAATGCAACTGAAAAGCTTAATATTATGATTAAGGGGAAATAAATTCTGTGTAGTTTCAAAGCATTTTAATTTCTCTCCAGATCAATATTCTTCCTATGTTTAAATTGATTTTTGTATTTGTCTCGCTGGAATGAACTCATTCCATCTCTATAAAATTGAAATCTACTGGTTGCGGAGCTTTAGAAATAACCCATTGTTCTCTTTACCTGATTGAAAAAATCCTTACAGATTTACTTGTACTGGCCCAGAAAGCATTAGTAGAAACGGATCCGCACACACAAACAAGATTATGCAGTCGGGGAATATACCCCTTTTATTATGCCACCAAACAAATAAACATTTTGGGGGGGGAACATCCTGAACACCCTCCCTTCATCAGGATACAATTCTTAGTGCAGAAACCAATTTAAACCCAACTTCCCACACCTTCTTTTCCCAACATGCAACATTTCTCCAACATTTAACCCCTATGTGGAATTCTTGAATAATTAGTAGTCCAATCAAGAAAAATTATCATGTTCACATATTAAAGTGTCAAAAGTGCAGTCCATATTAATATGATCCATGTTGTGTATAAAACAATTACAAATTCACTTCTATTGTTACATTGTTGTAAAAAATCAATTACGATATAAACAATTTAAACGTGATACCTTACTGCCCGTGGGATCTCTAGTATCCCTTAGTATTCTAAGTTATGACCCGTAGTCAGTAGTGTCACTAGAGGGGGGCGGGCCCTGCGTGACGCGCAGCCGGGCCCCGCCCCCCTCCGTACGGCCGCATTTGGCCACATTTGTCAGTGGCGCGTGAGCTGCCGGGGGGCCCTGAGGGGGGCCCTGGCCGCTCGCACCCCCTGCTCCCCCGGTAGTTCCACCACTTCCTGTAGTATTCTAAGTTATCACCCGTTAGTTCTTATCTGTAAAAAAAATAGAAACAGGTAGGAGGATTAAAAAATGATCTCTCATAAGAAACACGTATAGCTAAAATTCTCATTGAGGTGAGGTTATGGGCATAGATAGAAAAGATATTTTGGAAACTAAAAAACATGACATCTCACAACTCAGATGGCAAATCCTGGAAGTAATAAATAGAGAGAAAGGTGAGGTTGATAAAAGGTCTTTTTTAAGACGGGAGGCCTTTTGGATTTGGCAATTAAAAACACTTACACCAAAAGGTCTCAATGAGAATTTTAGCTATACGTGTTTCTTATGAGAGATACATTTTTAATCCTCCTACGTGATTCTATTTTTTTACAGATAAGAACTGCCGGGTGATAACTTAGAGTACTAAGGAATACTAGAAATCCCAAGGTATCACGTTTAAATTGTTTGGTATCCTGATGAAGGGAGGGTGTTCCACCCCGAAAAGTTGATTTGTTTGGCGGCATAATAAAAGAGGTATATTCCCCAACTGCATAATCTTGTGATTGCGGATCTGTTTCTACACGTGTACGTTGCTAAGGGACCCGGCCGGGCCAACAGAAGAACGCACCACCATTGCAATATTGGTGAACTACAGGTGTTTGTTAGGAAAATTAGATTGCATCCAGAAAGCATTAGCGCACAGTTACAAAATCCACTCCCAATTATCACTTTTCCGTGGGCAACAAGGCCAAATATATTAGTCTATGCTGTGAAAATGTCACTCTCAGCACAAGTGAATCCTACACACAGTATGTATAATGTGCTAAAATACAGGCCCACACACACACATATATATATATATTTTTTTATTAGTCTGTGAGAGGATCAAGTAGTAGGGCTAGAATTGGGGATCGTTATAAATACAGTAGGGCAGGGTGTCAACGGCTAAAATCATGGTATCTTGTGGCAGTTTGTTTGAATCCCAGCCTGCCAGATGTAACTGAGCATTTAAAGGTAACTAGTAGGATAATATACAGTACATACTATTGCGCCAGTGTAGAAAGGCTAAGACACGCCAGGCATGCCAGCCTAAATCTAAAACTGATCAAACATTTAACAATCCACTCATCTGACAAGGTTGTCAAATTAGAGGACCTTTACCTGATATATCTGACTCATCACAACGTCTCAATGAATCACAGCAGCAGTAAATCCAGGCCATCAGGGTGAGAACTGCATCAACAAGCCAATGTGGTCCTTGCCCTGAAGGAATTTTTAAACCTGCCCAATCAATATAATACACAGTAATTATCCTGTATTTACTGTAAATAGCACTATATTTTATCCACTTTACTGTGTAAGCCCTTAGTCTGTTGGCAGAATATTTTTTTACATTTGTTTTTCATTATTTTTTAGTCATTAAATGCGCCATCAATCCTAGCTAGGTGATTTAATGAACTCCAACATCCAAGCTTGTGCTTTCCTTCTGGCTCATAATGTGTAGGAGAGAAAGATACAGCTATCGTAAGGAACACTTTTTTTGTATGTGAGAACTAGGCTTCCAATACTGTGCGAGTGTTACTTTGCAGGAATCCGATATCATATTTTCCATTTTAGAAGAAAGTGCCCCTAGAATAGAAACACCAAGAGATCGGTTTTTCCTTTGCATGAAACACAAAAGTTAGTTAATGGTGTGTTAGCAATAAGGGTAATGACACAGGGAGAATTGTAGTGTTTTGTGCTTCAGTGATTTATCGCTCCAAGAGAGAGGGACAAAATACTACAACTCTCCCACCATTCAGCATGAATTTGAATTGTCACAATGGCACCTCCTACTTAGTGACAGGCAGGTATCTGTATTGATGGAATACACACAGTACTGCATTTTAGATGAATATGTGCCTGTTACTAATCAGGACAAGGTGACATTTAAACTCCCACTGGGGGTGGGGATTGCTCCTTCAGGATAATAAATCAATGGGGAGACAAAATTACCTTAAGTCAATATGTAAACTGCCTGCAACTTATTTTATTATTATCCTGTACTTTTATAGCACTTCATGTACATAAAATACTTTTTTCATGACCCACATCAGTCATTGCCCCAGTGGAGGGGGAATGTAATAAAAGGTGAAAAAAATGTTGCACAGCCAAGCATCAAAAGCAGCCAATCAGCAGATAGCATTTACCTGCTGTTTTTGGTGTGCAAGGGTAAAAAAAGTTGACAGAGGAAACCTACTTAGACACAGGGTATTCCTTGAACTGTTGGGTCCTGAGTTCAGTTCTGGCCTGAGTACTTTCTACAAGGAGTTTTTTATGCTTGCGAGGTGCTAGCGGTACTATATTTCAGTTTTGTGCTCAGAGTGGTTATTTCTACAAATCACAGACCATCACTACTACAGATCCAGTAGTTGAGTTCAGCCTGGCTGAACTGAATCTGAATCTTTAAATCTTTGCATCATACAAACAATAAAAACGCAAGTTCTTTCTAACCCTAACCAGAATTGCCAAGACCTCAATATTTAGCCCTTATTTAACCCATGTCCTAATTGTAATTTTAATAATTCGCTAAGTTTCTGGACATATTTTTTAAATGTACAACAATAAAAGTTACGTTTTATTTTTTACTTGTTCAAGGGAATTGTGAATGGGGTGGTGCAAACTTTAAGGTCTATCTTTCTCTAGAATATCAATATACTGTACATTTCGTTGACACAAACATCTGTGACTGTCCTGTATCCATGCTTTGGTGGTGCATGTGTTGTTTACAGTTATTATCCAGGTATGTATGGGCTAATACAATACATCTCATATTATAAGAAGTGGATTGTGGATCCACATTAGGGGGCAAATTTACTCAAGGTCAAATATCGAGGGTTAATTAACCCTCAATATTCGACTGTCGTAGTTAAATCCTTCGGCTTCGAATATCGGTAGCTTTTAGGTGGCGAACTAGGGGGTAGAAGTTTTTTCTTAAAGAGACAGTACTTCGACTATCGAATGGTCGAATAGCCGAACGATTTTTAGTTTGAATCGTTCGATTCGAAGTCAAAGGTCGAAGTCGAAGGTTGAAATAGCCCATTCGATGGTCGAAGTAGCCAAAAAAAACCATTTTCCTCTATTCCTTCACTCGAGCTAAGTAAATGGGCCCCAAAGTATCGGTGGCGCTAATCCAACTAGACCTTTAACCTGCGCAGAGCTCAACCCTCCCCTGCACAAATGCAATACATCTATTACGTTTCGAATGATAATATCAAACATATTTGATATTATCATGGCAGACACAAACCTTATCCATGGAAGTATACTATAAAGTAACTTACCCTTTAATAATTGTTAGACATAATTTTGTAGGGGGCACTGTTACTGCCAATAACTTCAAACACTATATACAGTTGTCCAATGAAATGGCCAGCACCGCACAGCTAGCGGGGGAGTAAACAACAAAATATAAAGTGAATTTGGAAGTGATGTAATCACCTGACTAGTTTCGCTAGACTATTTCCGAATTCAGCGTGAGCGGAGACACAAGGAGACGGAATGCCAGCTCCTCGATCTCTTATGGACTGAACATCAAACACACACTTAAACATTGGGACTGAGAAGCGATTGTTTTAAAGCACAGTGTAAGTGCATTACTTTTAAGATTTTTAAATAATAAAAGGTTCTTTTTACACTATGGGCGATGCACCTATGTTTTAATCCATTGAGAGATTGCTGCTAAGGATCCATGTGGGAATCAAGTTAATTTATTGATACACATCTTAAAAAGTATAATCTTTTTGGAAATTCGACTGATGGAACTGATGCTGTCTGTTTTGGACAAACAGGATACTGCATGATTGAAATCCTCACATTACAGCCCCTACCTGGCCTTTATTAAGGGTTTAAAGGGTAACTTAACCCAAACTTTTTAAGACACAAACATTTGATTTGTCACAAAGGGTGATTGGATTATTTTATAACATACTACACTATATGCACTTTATATTTTGTTGTGTACTCCCCCGCTAGCCATGTAGCGCTGGCCATTTCATTGGGTATTTTGTATTGATATTTGAAGAGAAAAGACTGAAGGATTAGAAATCAGATCATTTTCTGTTTGTGACTACACAGTTGGTCAGAAATATACTTATGGGGGTGATTATTCAATATGCCTCTGGTATATATCTAATTCTATCTACATGTTGTTTATTCATTTGTGTAACCCTGCATGTCCTCTATAACCAATTACACTGTGTCTTGAACAAACAATATAACTTGCAGGAAAAAGGTCCTGCAAGAGGCACTTGTGATTAGACAAGAAAGGATTATAGAATAACTGTCACTTAGGACTAAGCAACAGAGGTAGAGAGATTAAATAACTGTACTGAATCCACTGTTTGCCTGTGCTGCCAAGGACAGTACAGGGGAGAAAAGCATTTGGAAAGTCAAAGCAAGCTGGAGAATGGAAAGAAGCCGGGCTGATAGTGAGAGAAATGACTAGATAGATAGATACTGACAGACAGAGCGAGAGACAGACATAGAGATAATATGATAAAAAGAAACATTGGCAGTCTGAAAATAAATAGTATTCTAGGTTTATTATAAATATTGTTCTGGCTGCCTTGTATCATATCAGCTAACTGATTATTACTGAGACTAAGGCTACATGTTGTGAGTTGAGAAATCACTTTTCAGGCAGGAATATTCTGACAGACAGACAGAAGAAACGTAACCAGATGGGCATCTCATTTCTGCTGTGGTTTGTAACCACTGTTTTGATGTTAATGGCAGGGACTCACATCTGTATTACAGGGCAACTTCTTTGTATAAAAGAACCCAAAGTGCATGTATGAGAGATTCATAACTTGTGCTAATGCCAACTCCCCCCCCCCCAAATAGCAATATAAGTGTATACTTACGTTGAGTGAATTTGATAACAGTCACTGTGAGACCCACCAGCCATAAAAGAACTGCTCTCGGCAGGCAGCACCAGCACTCCCTTGGGCTGAGGTAGTGGAGCCCATTGCCCCCCATTTCTAGCCAACCAGCCTCCACGCTCCCCAATGTCTGGGAAACTGACCCTTGCTGCAGGCAGCTCCTTGCATTTCCGGCCCTTATATGACATCCAGAAAAATCCCCAGGGCACTTAGGAAACTACTTCAGCAGAGAGCGCACCCCTTTCACTTGTTCCACCACAACTGATGGAAAAGAAGTATGCTTAGGAGGGTTGCACGGGGCTACCACTTGCACGGCTACCAGGCAAGCACAGAGGATGTGAAGTCAAATTGGAGAGTAAATGCTATGGGAAAGAGAGCAAATGCAGCACCCTTGGCAGCAGCTCCTTTTCTCCTCCCGCCCCTCATTTTCACTGCCCGACCCCCCCCCCCCCCCGACACACTCCTGTTTGCATGAGATGTACAATCACAGTGCAATCCTGCCTGTTCTCAAGCACCTGCTGTCCTACTGTGCCTGGAAAAAAAGCCCAGCGAGGAATGGAGACCTGTGACTTGATAAGAAAGAATGAAATCAGATCCTATCATGGGACTGACTAACAGAGATCATAGAGAGATGAAATAAAGATCAATGTGAATTGTATTGATGTGTTAGAGCTTGCTCTGTATTCACTGTCACTGCATGTGCTGAGGGAGGCGGTGATATATGGGACCACTTACACTTGCCAGAATCCACAAATATACATGTACATTAAAGTGCACTGGATATAATGTTTCTCCCAAGTTATTTGTCTATTTGTTATTAGTCGTGGCATCACTTTTCAGACAGTGATACTCCATTACTGTGTTTCACACCTATTTTTTTCACAGCAGCAACAGAACCAGATTTGGAAGGGATTTGTTGGTGGCATTTAACCCCATACTGTGCTGCTTATTGCAGGGATCCAGATTAACATGTTATTCAGAGCCGCATCTTTAAATAAAACCAACTCCATAAAGCAGAATGAACTATACAGTAAATGCAGGTGGGAGAGAGACATACAGTAACTCATGCGCTGCAAATGCCAGGCTCTCCACTTAGGTACATATATAAGTGTATACTCACATGGAGTGAATTTGATCACTGTAGGACCCACTGTCCATAAATGTGCTGCTTCCAGCAGGCAGGACCAGCATCCCCCTGGGTTGGGGCAGAGGAGCCCAATGCCCCCCATTCTTCGCCAGCCAACTCCCACACTCCCCAATGTCTGGGAAACTGACCCTTGCCGCTGGCAGCTCCTTACATTTCCTGCCCTTAGATGACATCCAGAGAAATCCCTAGGGCACTTGAGAGTTTACAAGAGACGTAAAGCCACACAGAAGAGTGCAACGGGAAAGATATCAGTCTTCTTTTCTCCTGTCGTTCCTAATTCACACTGCCCGCCTCCCTCTCTGTGGCACACTCCTTCTCCTATTCTGCCTTTCACTCTTAGCCCATCAATATCATCCTTGCTTCCACAGCACACTCTCTCAGTGACAGGTCACCATCACACTGATTATAGACAGCATCTGTTTAGCAAAGCAGAGGGAATATACAAGATCTGGGGCCACAGTGGGTACCTGATGCAACTCATTAATCATTCTTCTGTACATAATGTTCCTGAGGGAATACCTATAAAATATGCCTGGTTTACTGCCTAGGGGTTGCCTTTAGTTGCTAAATCATTAAAGCATTTGCAGATTGGATTGAATTACACTGGGGCTCTTTAAATGTGTGTGTGTGTCTAAATAATTATCCACTCTAGTACCTGCAAATAATTTCTTTTACTAAAGGGGCACCATACAGATTGGGTGTTACAGGATCTATCCAATGAAAACAGCAACACTCCGTTATTATTGAAAAGGGTGAGAACTTTACTTAAAATGCCTTAGGCAACATTTCGGGCTATGCAGGCCCTTTGTCAAGCCTATCGGATCTATGATCCTGAATGCTTGTAACCTGGAGTTTTTCAGATGAGGGTTTTTTTCTGTAATTTGATTGACAATACTTTAAACATGTAAACATTAAATATAGCCAATGGAATTGTTTTCCAGGGCTGGAACTAAAGGTAGGCGAAGGGTGCCAGGCACATACCTTCCCTGTTGCCTACCCCTCCGGCTGAGTGAGTTCACTCTCCGATGTCAAGGAATGCAGATGTGCGTCTGTTGGAGTTCATTAGTGCACAGGGGATGGAAGCAGCACAGTTGGCTGGGTTCGCCTGGGGCCCGGCCCTGTTGTTTTCCCACCAATAAAGGTGTATGCAGCTTAGTTAACATTAAATACAAGAATTGAATTATTTGGAGACTGGAGATTAGAAAATCTGATAGCCCATGTTGTTATGCGTCCTGTGTCCTGAGGGCAAGCATAAATAGCACCATTGATTTTATATATTTTAAGAGATGCTCATGGCATGAAGCAAGTTGAGAAAGTTGAAGAATTGATGTCTTCCATAGACAAAAGCTGTGTGCGATCAGCCTTGGGTGGATGATACTCATAATAGGACAAGAGACTGTGCAAAATGTACGTGAAGGGGCCTGAGGCAGGGCACAACCCATTTAATGCTATAAATTACACCATTTTTTGCGCCACTTTTTATTTTTCATAGTCCATTTATGTAATGCAATGTGACATATTCATGTGGCAGCATTTTTTTTTTTCAGTTTTATAAATATGACCTGTAATGGTAACAGTTGCTTGTACTGTATATAGTGAATAAAGTACCCCCTCTTGTAAAATATATGGATATTATAAGTTACCGAGGAGTTTCATGACCATATAAAAACACGAGGTCGAAGGCCGAGTGTTTTTATACAGGTCATGGAACTCTGAGGTAACTTCTAATATCCTCATATTTTACAACTGGGGGTACTTTATTTATTATAATATACAAGTTTCAGGGAGTCATGTGACAGAAATGACATCAGAACTCACCGTTTATAACTGATGACATCAGAACTCACCGTTTATAAGGATATAATTTACAAGATATTCATGGCTTTTGTGTATTATATTGCCATTAAGGACATACGCAGGAAAAGAAAGGTGTATTATACACTTTTTTCACAAAATATTCAACTTTAAAAATAAACTATCAATAAACTTAATTTTTTGCAAGAAATATAAGAAATAATAATAGTGCAAGTTGGAGGCTTACATGCAGTATATGGAATCAATGTGCTCACATTAGCCAACGTGTTTTTGCTTACTTTTGGAAAAGAGGCAACCAGAATGAGAATACTTTATGCAAATATTCTCAATGTCAATAAAATCATTCTCAGGGGAGCTTTTCATCTTAAAGAGCTGCATAAACGATAGGATGTTGTTCAATTGGGTTAAAACAAAATAACGTTTTTTCAAAGAGTCATAAGGATATACTGTGTTAAATACGAGCCTTGCAACATAAAAGGGTTAATTTATTTACAACCTTAAAGGGATCCTGTCATCAAAACACATCAGTTAATAGTGCTACTCCAGCAGAATTTTGCACTGAAATCCATTTCTCAAAAGAGCAAACAGATTTTTTTATATTCAATTTTGAAATCTGACATGGGGCTAGACATTTTGTCAATTTCCCAGCTGCCCCCAGTCATGTGACTATGGTGCCCCAGCATTTAAACCTCTACCCATAGTTAATGGGCTCTAAGGTGTAATATTAATCTTTACATAAATGCATACAGTATGAATAACCTACAGTTTATGACTAGTCATGCATTTAGATTTTAAAGTGTTTTATTAAAAGATGCCATGTCTGGTAGATGCATGATGGCGGCAGCAGCAACTCCTTCTAGGGCCTCCTGTTGATGCCACATTGAGGTCAGCTAGCCTTCTAGCATAGTCCACCCTCCACATGCCCAGATGCCTAATGCAGTAGCTTTACAGAATCTATGCAACACCTAGTTGCAGAGAGGGCACAACTCCCTGCATGGCCTTACTTATGCTGGAATTATGGGGATTGGGTAATGCAGTATTATAGATACAAACATGGCAATTTGAGTCTGTTCCCAATATTCCAGCATTATGTCCTTGAACCCACATTCACCCAGCTCTATGTATAGTACCTCAGACTGTAGATTAAGTCTGGTTGCCTCTTTTTATGGAAGCTACTGCAAGGGATCTCACATACATCATGGTGCATTTGGTGCTTCTCCCATCTCCATGGCTATAGCAATAAAGGTATAATAATGACAATGTATTACTTGAGGAGCAGGGTTTGTAAAAATCATAATTCAAAGTCTCAAATGTTACTCATTTTGTGTTTCTATTATTTAGTATTCTGTTCTGTGCTGTTCAGTCTGGTCCTCAGCCGCCTTCAGCTTCCATACAATATTTATCGGAAACCCTTGCTGACCTCTTCTTCAACACACACATTAATATTCAGGTCACACCTTTCCTGGGCTAGGCCTGCCCATGGATTATGCTTTCTCTGGGACCCTTAGCAAGTCCATAACCACAGTGTGCAGAATGAATACTATAGTAGGTTGTTGAATGAACATCCCAAGTTCTTCTTTCTGGTGTGAAATCAGTCAACATACTATCAACGTACACCTAAGATATCCCGCAGTGATTTCCTGGTTTTCCAAATGTTTTATAAAGAAACTTGATATTTTAAAATTCTAGAGTGATGTTAGTTTTAGATTCATAGTTCATGTACTCATGGCAGAAGCTAAAGAAAAACTATACCCCCAAAATGAATATTTAAGCAACATATAGTTTATATCATATTAAGTGGCATATTAAAGAGTTATAACAAACTGGAATATATATTTAAGGAAATATTGGCCTTTTACTGCTTTTCCCTTGACCCTCCGATATTCACTGTGTTGCCTCAGAGGTCCCATGACCATAAATACTGCAGCTCTAACTGTAACAGGAAGAAGTGTGGAAGCAAAAGACAGAACTCTGTGCATTGTGGCCTTACATGTATGGTTTGTTTATGTGCAGGGGAAACCCTTATTTCTGTAGAGACCCTAAGGTTTAGGAATGGTTTAAAGTTTCCCCTGTATTTGGACACCTAAGTGGTCCTTTGATTCACCTAGACAGCTACCGTATATCCCTTTTCTTGGATCCATTGTACTTTAAGGTTTGCCCAGTAGGGGGAAGTGTTTAAAAGTTTAAAAGGGAGAACACACGTGTGCTCTCTCTTACAGGATCCCACCTTGCAGGGAGGTGGGTACAGGAGTGGGTCTGGGCAGTATCAGGTCCCCTGTAAGGGAAAGTTTATTTAGTGGTAGGAGTTCATGTTATAGTCTCTCTCTAGGAGCAAAAGACAGTGGCAGATTATTTTAGTGAGCAGCTTTCTGGCTCCAACAAGAAGAATAGTTGGGGTTAGTACACAAGTGGGTGAGCGCAGGAGCAGGGAAAGTGCTAAAGAGCAAGATACCCATGGGATCCCTAATGCTGGCGAAAATCACCAAGACAGGCTTTACTGCCCTCCTGAGAGGGATCTACTGGCAAAATCAGAAAGTGGGAAGGTTTTCTACTGTGTGCTGTGATTATATTGTATACGGAGAGCCATATCATCTGCCATTGTCCAATAAAGGTTATCTGTTTAAAGCAATTTACCTGGACTTCTGTTGTGTTTGACTTTTTGATTGATCTGTGGGTTTTACTAATGAGCTGTTTTATGCAATATATTTTTAATATCCTACATATACAGTATATCCTACTTTGTTCTTGGGTATAGTTTTCCTTTAAGTTGCAAAGCTTTGCATTTGCATTCAGGATGATAACAGTGATGGAATTAAATATGCAGAAATCATTTACCTCTTACAAGCAAGGCTACATAACACTCTGTTTACCAATGCAACAATTACATTATTAATAATAATTGAAAATGTTTTTTTCCTCTACATTAATCACAGTAAGATGTGATGCTGTGAAATTAACAGAGTACTACTTGTTAGCACTCCATAAACTTAATGTAGTTGTTTGTAATACTAAGATTACAATGTAAACCAGCACTTCAATGACTTGTAAAGTCATATGTGAAAATATTTATTCAAAATAAATCATATTAACGTGATTATGACTTATTGTGTATGACTTGTGTACTTCTGATTCTCTAAAAAAAAATTTAAGATATAATGTTAATACACCATATTGTCTGCTGCTTTACAATGGATTAGATTTCACAAATATTTAGAAGCTGAAAGGTTATTTTTTATTTATTGGACAGAGAATCCTTTTAGCATTTATTGGAATGCATTCGGATGCAATTTTCTCACTATGGCAGTTGTAATGACCAACAGACGAAATGAGATCCATTAGCCTCAATTTGTCTAAAGCAACAACAATTGCTCTGGAATTCACAGTCCCATTTATTTAAAAAGAGTCGGATGCAAATTACACAAAATGTAATCTTCGTGGAACCAGCTGATCCAGTTTTAATGAGGATCCAGTTTTCATGAAGACACATTTTTCTTGCCATATACATGCTAACATCCATTAGCTAACATCCATTGAGCCCACACTTAAAATTCAGCGCCATGTTTGCCCCCAGAATCTGACATTATTGTTATTAATATGAGTTTTTTTTGGTGCCTTGTAGCTTTGCTGAATGTAGATCTCATATTGCTGGGGTCTGGGATGCACTATGTTCAGTGTTAAACCTGGTTATTGACTCTTGGCCTGTTATTTGCATACCCTGCCTTCATTAACATGTGACTGACCATCTTATTATATGTTACATTTATATTTTCCGTTCAGTGTGTAAGATTCAGAAGCATTTCACACATTTTTCCCCTTGTGTTTGCATGGCCTCTTCTGTCATGTTGCATTAGTTGCAAAATTAGTGTCCAATTCAATTGGCACAAGTAAATTGAAGGTGCTGAACTAACCTGCTAAGGGACAAGGTACATGGCATTTCCAAAGTTCCCTTGTGACAGTGTGATCAGAAAAAGCTGAAGGGGCACTCAGTGTCCACGAATGAGCCCTCTGGAAGCACACACTTGAACTGTCTCTTCTGCATTCCCCAGTACTCCAAACATCTGCCTATTGCTAGATCTAAATTGTCCAATACAGGTAGAGTTCTATTGTTTCTACCTGTGTATCTGACGATTCAGCTCTACACGTGTAAATTGAAATGAACGATCTTTCTTTGAAAGATCTTTTCAAAGAGAGATCATAATTGTTACGTCTATGGCCACCTTTAGTCCACACTTCCTGGTCCTTCCACATTTCCTTTTAAAATCATATAATGGCCCAACCTAATTAATGCTTGTGTTTATATTTGGAATGTTGCAGGGGCTAAACACACATGTGCATGTGTCCATAGAACCAACACCCTCTCCTTTTATTGAGATTGCATTGCTTTTTCCTACTGGTATTTCAGTTAAAAAGTGTTCATTTATTCATTGACATACAGTATATCCATAAAAGGATATAGACTATTCATTGAGGACATCAATATATAAACTAGAGTTTCATAACAATATTTTAACGTCAACTACAAAATCCTGTAAAAATGTGAATTGGTAATGTATTGTCATTTTATATTTACGCAATATTATAAAACCATCATGCAATAAAATTAGGTGTGTCATGTTGATATTTTCCAGATATACTATATGTACTGTCACAGTGCTATCTTTTTCATTAACATTAACTCATAGTTATTTTCTTACAGAAAATACACCCTTCCTCCAACAGTTTCAATTATTTGCTCAAACCCTGCTGGTAAGAGGTAAAATTATAAAAATGTCTGTATATCATACTGCCCAATAGCAAGTGCTAATACTCTGTGGATCAAATGTGTGATGGTAACTTCTTTGAATATCATTCTCTATTTTTAACACTAAAAGTAAGACATTTCCAACAGTAGTCAGTTTATAACACATCCCCCATTTAAAGGGGGTGATCTGGTTACCTTATATTTGGAGAATGTTTATCAAACTGAAATATTATTTTTTGCCTCAAGGGATTTCTAACTTGTGAATGGAAATTCTTCTAGCCAATTTCAAAGCCTTTATTCAGTGGTTTAACTAGTTATCAGCAGACCCGTTTGCCAAAAAGAATCTTGCGGTAGCTTGCTTTCGGCACACACGCAGAGAAATCCCCCCCCCCCGCCATGCCACCCACGATAACACTTATCATGGTTTCAGTGGGCCCCAAGGAGGTGCGGACCTGGGTGATATTGCACCTCCCGCACCCCCCAGTAGTCACTGCTTTATTTCTTGGAGTGGGTGGTATGGGAAAAGGCAATTGTCCATTATTTTGACCTCCTGGCACTATGGAGTGTTGGGTTATTTTGCAGTACTTGCTGGTGATTTTACAGCAATTTGGAGTTTGCGTGGCCAAAGAGGACCTGTTATTCAACTCTAATAATTAACTAAGCCCCCTAAAAAATTGATGATTGAAAGAGTTTGACTATACACTAGGGGCAACAAATGTACTTCTGCAATTTTTGCTGGGCCATTTGAACTTTGCTTTATGCCAATAGGTAGGTTTTTTTTTCAGACTCAAACCACAGCGGGGAGCAACAAGACACATCAATTTATAAATTTAACAATCAGAATAAAACTGACGTTAAAGTATTAAGAAATTGCCGGAAAACAATGGATATTCCAATTTGGATGATGGAAGCACTAGTTAAGGAGGAATAATTTTTATTTAATGATGTGGCCAGCTTAGCGGGTGTTTTTTTAAGACACCGGTGCATAGGGATTGGCCCGTGGAGAGGCAGCGAGTGGGTTTGAGTGAGCAGAGTAGTGCAGCTTTTGAAAGGTTTGTTTGTCCAACTGGGTCAGATATATATATATATATATATATATATATATATATATATATATATATATATATATATATATATATATATATATATATATATATATAGAATAGTTAAGAGCACTCACGGGTATTGTGATAAACAGTTTTTATTGGAGTATTACAATCTACCCCACATCAACGCGTTTCGGTTCTCTCCGAACCGTCGTCAGGATGCCTGACGACGGTTCGGAGAGAACCGAAACGCGTTGATGTGGGGTAGATTGTAATACTCCAATAAAAACTGTTTATCACAATAAACAAATACAGTATCTGGTGCATTATGGTTATAGTTGGTTATATGTTTATACTTGATTTGCTTGATTTTATCTATCAAGTTTGGAATTTTGAGCATCCATAGGTGTTTTGGGCAGCATAGAGAACAGGATTGCGGCCCATACATATTTCGGTATGCCTAGACAGGAGGCAGTGTAAAAGTTAGTCTTAAAGAAACCACGACTGTTTCAGACAAAGAAAATTCTATCAGAGAAGATTTATTACACACGTGTGTGTGTGTACAATTTCAAGACATAGTTATACTAATTTCAGAAAGTTCCAAATCAACATATTTTAAATCATTGGATAGAAAGGTAACGTGGTATATTCTGATTGGTACATTTGTATATAACCTACACTATTGAATATGTATACCTTAGAAAGAGCCTAGGTCATAAACATATGCCTGCACAGATTCCCTTTTAAGTACATTAAGAGTTTCTCCTAGATTTTCTCCAAATTCTCATTAACCCTTACAATTCCTCACTTTGGTCCTATAAAGACATGGAGCTAGACATATTGTCAATTTCCCAGCTGCCCCAAGTCATGTGACTTGTGCTCTGATAAACTTCAATCACTCTTTACTGCTGTACTGCAAGTTAGAGTGATATCACCCCCTCCCTTTTCCCCCCCAGCAGCCAAACAAAAGAACAATGGTAAGGTAACCAGATAGCAGCTCCCTAACGCAAGATAACAGCTGCCTGGTAGATCTAAGAAAAGCACTCAATAGTAAAACCGATGTCCCACTGAGACACATTCAGTTACATTGAGAAGGAAAAACAGCAGCCTGCCAGAAAGCATTTCTCTCCTAAAGAAGCTGGGAAATTGACAAAATATCTAGCCCCATGTCAGATTTCAAAATTGAATATAAAAAAATCAGTTTTCTCTTTTGAGAAATGGATTTCAGTGCAGAATTCTGCTGGAGTAGCACTATTAACTGATGCATTTTGAAAAAAACATGTTTTCCGATGACAGGATCCCTTTAATTGTCTAAAGGACATGGGAAGCCCCGAATTCTAAATATTTCAAACCATAGTCCGCCTTAGCCCTTCCCAGTTGCTATATACCTTTTTTGTTTAAAGGAGATGTACTGTACATATTAACATCTCAAAACATGAAGGAATTAAATTGAAAAAGAAGTAGGAGTCTGGAGTAAATCCTCCACTTGGTGAAGTCTGCAGCTGCCATATTCATTCTGTCAACATTATCCTTTTTTTTCATGTTTCTTCTGAACATACACCCTAGCCCTGCTGTGATGATAGGATGCATAGAGGTCTTATACGCAGAATTTTAGACAGATGTTGATGTACATGTGCTGTGGTCTTTGTCTAATTCTAAGAGCACTTCATTAGCTGGATGCGAAGTCAGTGTAGTTCTAGAAAACAACAGCAACCGGATTGCTATTGAATTGCAAAAGACATTTTGCATAATTTCAGGGTTTGGCTATTGACTAAGGAATGTTTTTAAGGTACCCTATCAGTTGTCCACATATGTTCCTGAGGGTTTCCTTGTCCTTTAATGTGGTGTGATCAGTTTATTGATAGGTCAGTTATTTGTTTGTGTTAAGGGTGGGGGGGATTTTCTTCCTTGGGAGAGTTCTCTGTTTTCAAAGTAATCCAGTCAGCACCTGTGCCTTTCAAACTGCTTCAAGCTGGTGCAAGCCCAACAGTTTCCACTCAGAACTTGTTTGCCAAATACTTGTATCATGGACAGCACCACTCACGATTTTCTTTTTCTTTAAAAAGCCTTTATTAAGCCATGGGCTCTGACACAAACAATTGGGTCAGAGCCCATGGCTTAATAAAGGTTTTTAAATAACATATCTATAAAGCATAGTTTTGTATGGGAGCTTCCCTCCCATTACAAAATATCATGTTCCCATTGTTAATTGGGTTGGCTGTCACTGCCCTTTTTTTCCAATTTAGAAATAACCTTTGAAGCGTGAGCTTTATCAAAGTTTTAAAAATGAAAAAAAAAAAAAGCTTTATTTATGACATGACTTTTTTTGTTTATACATAAAAATGTTGTATGCAGTGTGTTATTATTTACAATTAAACCTACTTTTTCCATCAAAGAATCACCTAATACAGCTACAGTTGCAGTTAGATTTATCTTTGTTCTCTAAAAGCATAACCTTGCATTTATCAATACAGACCATCACCTGCCACTTATCTGTACAGTCTCCCTTTTTCGGGAGAGAAAACATCCTGCAGGAATGTTATTAACGAACATAATTTTGTGTCATCTGCAAAAAAACAGAGAGACAGTTTGTTCAGAGCTAATGTCTATGTCATTAATGAATAAATTGAAATATACTCTACGCTTCATACAGCTTTCCCAGCATGCATAAACAGAGAGCTCAAGCTTACAGTATATTCTTCATTTGCTCAGTAACTCACTGTAGTAATTTATCAAAAGTTTAAGCATATCTCAAGTTCTGCTTTGCAATAATTTCAGACAAAATGTTTTTCTGAATGTTCTAATTGTGTTAGTTTTGGTGTGAGGGTCTTGGCGGTTAATTCTAAGGAGGTAAAATTTTCTTTAAAACCAATTACAGTATACAAGGAGTCTTCATCCTATTAACAACTGAACTGCAAACATCAGCAACTGGCTATAATATGGTGTCTAGAATGACTGTTGTTATAAGTTAAGAATCACCTAGTAAAAACCCTGAAATAAACACCCAGCCAGACTTTTCGCCAACTCTGGGATATATATGTGCTAGACTGTAAGTATTTACAGTTGTGTTTAGAATAATAGCAGTCTGACATCATTGACCTGACCAATCACTGTTTTTCTTAGAAATTATATTTCTACATGGCAAATAATATACTAGTAGGTGTAGTAGAGTAATAGAAAATAATAGCAGTCTTATAAATAATAATAGCTTGTTCGAAATAATAGCAGTGTGGAGTTTAATTAGTGAGGTCATTTATTCTATGAAAAAACAGGTGTCAATTACAGCCCTTATTGAAGTCAGGAAGGCAGCAAATGTGCATGTTGAAAATCTGGGTAAAATGGGTAGTTCCTGACACTGTTCAGAACAGCGTACTTTGATTTAAAAGTTGTTTGGAGAGGATAAAACATGTTTGGAGAGCTGCCCAGCTAAAATGATCTCAAATGCTTTAAAAAAACAAATGGACATTGGCTTCCTTGGTGCTCCGTTATTTGAAGACATCTTGTGAGAAACAGTTGTGTGGGATCGCGCAGACGTGTAGCACGCTGGAGCCTTGAACGGTTCGATAAGTGCTCCCACTAATACTAAGTTCAGTCAATGCTCCCATGTATGCTTCCTTCTGGATTTTTTTGTGACAAACCCATTTTTATCCCCTCCGTGTAGCAGAGCCAGGGGTTAATGGGGCATAATCAGGACATGCTGTGGGTGTGGCCTAAAATCACTTGCATTTGGTTCCAAGGAGGTTGACATCTCTGGTAAGTGCTTTATGAAAACAAGAGATAACAAACCACATCTTAATATTGTTATAGGTTTAATGCAAAAAAAAAAAACCCTGTATATACGGTGGTCCTTTAAAAAGTACCAAGGGTTGTAGGCTTACTTTGTAACAATGGTTACACAGTTGGCTTTGCATTTAGCCAGTACAAAGAGAAATGAACAGCACACATCATGTTCAGTATCATCAGAAATGTGGGAGGAAACACACGCAAACTTGGGGAGAACAATGAACATGTAAGGGTATGAAGCCATGTTCTACAATATATTTGTATTTAATTACCTGTACTAGTCAGTAGGTGGCAGCAAAGGAAATGGAATAAGTACAATGCTGTGTATAGTAATGAAAGTTTATATTCATTCACCTCTCAAAACGTGAATAAGGCTAATTTAGGGGAGTGATCTGAACCCCACAAGTGTGCTACTGAACTGTAATTACAGGTTTGTGGTTGTATGAACAAGTTTGATTAATGCATCACAGATTATCTAAGGAGGTGGAGTCCTGAGAGGAACAGGAAGTGATGTGTGGCTCCCTTCTACAGCACCTAAGGACAGTTTTGCAGTGAATGATCCAGGGTTTCCTGTCTGTGTAGTTTTGGCCGTGGAAAGACCTGTGGATCCAGAAGGAAGCATGGAAAGCTTGCTTAAAGCACCCAAGGAACTGTAAGCGCAGCCTTGCTGCATCATAGTGCATACCAGTGACATTTTGTATATAACAGTACATTGCTAGAGACATACTTCGCTGGGCTTGGAACTGCATACAGGGAAGCCTCGTGTAAAGAGAAGGACACATTACCTGTGGATTACAAATAGTATTGCGCAATACTTAAGGGTGCACCCCAAAGACAAAGACCGGGAAGGAACATTTAGGGGCAGCCAGGCTGCTTCGCGGACTGTGGGGGAATATTTAGCAGGAGCTAGTTTTAGGTTAGGCAGTATTACTGTTACTGTGTGAATTATACCTTGTTATCTGACTGTTTATACATGCCCAGCTATTTATCGTTTATTATTGTTCAGTAAACTTCACTGCTGGGTAAGAACCATTGTCTGTGTGGCATCATGTACCCTCTGAATCTGTGAGCCCACCCCTCGCCCCCACTTTCAAACACACAAACTCGAAGCAGATAGCTCTGAGGTCAGAATAAAACTTAGGACCCAGTGGTACAAGATACAGTAGCAGTGCTTAGAGCCAACATGCCAGCCAATAGGGTTATCCTGCCCTATAATTAATCTTCTGCTCTATAGTTATATCACCATGCTGTTTTTTACTTTCAGCTATGCTGAATTATTTTCTGATGTTAATCCAAGTTTTTGCTGCTCCGCTGTCTAAGGATTGCTTTTAAAAGGCTGCAGACTTGTTTTGAATCATTCCATTCATCCTGAGTCATTTATTGATTTGGTGTTACAGGATTCTCTCTGACTATATTGGGACTTTGAGGAGGCCTATACATACTGTATATATGATTTCACTTTGTACAGTAGGTTTAGATTTTAACCTTTTTTTATAATACATAGCAAAGGAATTCCATTTAGCCACTGGCAGAGGGATTCATTTGTGGAAGCATTTAGAATTCAGAAACAATTAATAAAGGCTCTATTTAAAAATATAATGCAAAAAAACTTTTTTTTAGAGGGGAGCAGCAGAAGATGCAGGCTACAATGGGGCCCCTATGTCAAGACCTCCTGGAGGGATAAACAGAAGGAGACATGGCAACAAGGGGGAGTCAGCCCATGGTGGAAGTTGCCACGGGTTACGGGGGCTGGCTTGGGATGAGCGGGCAGCAAAAAGTCACTGGAGCCTCTAAGCTGTGGCCATTTTAGAAGTGCAGCTGACCTCAAAAGGATCTCCCTCTTTCCCTAAGGCAGGTTACAGATCTGTGAAGGATAAGAGTTTGGGGTAAGGGTTTATCACAACAAAGGGATTGGCAGTGGCTCATTAGAACAGTTACTGGGGAGGTGTTACAATTGGTATCCCAAACCCAAAACAAACCCCAACCTTTCGCTTCGGGAGGAGCCCTCCACTACTCGAGTGCTGCCAGGTTTTAGTGTGAGAGGACCAGGTTGAAAGTACTGGGCAGGCAAGGGAACCACACGTTGTACAGGAATGGAGAACAAGAAGTGTACAGTAGTTGAGGTCACAGGCCAGATCAAACCAGGAGAGAAAGTACAGATTCGGTAAGCAAAAGAATAGTCGGGGTCACAGTCGGGGTCAAAACACACCAATATCGCAGTTCCAGGCAGTAATTCAAGAGAGTAGTCAAAATGGGAAATGTTCAGGACAGGCAGCAGACAGGCAGGGTCAGTAACAAGTCAATTCACAGTAGAAAGCACCCAGGAATTTCAGAAAAAGACCTTTACGTTGGGCAATGAAAATTAACCCAAGCAGGCACGGATATGTGGCGAGGCCACAAAGTCCCGGGCCTAGGGCAGCATATTTTTAGGGGAGGCATGCCGCCCAGCTGCTCTATGGGGAGCACTGGGGACGCGCAGCTCCTCAGTGCTCTGTCACTTTTGTGCGCCCACGAGGGGTTGCGCGGCCGGCGCTATGACCGAATGGCCTAGGGATGTTGGCCCAGTAAATCCAGCGATGAACCCAAGGCCTCCCCTGGAGCTCATCCTCGCCACCCCCTGGACCCACTAGACCACCAGGTAACCTCACAGGCGGTTTTCCACATTTTGGGAACTCTAATTGATATATATATATATATATATATATATAGAAGTGGGTACCGGTACTCACAGGGTTTGCATGAAAAATCAATCGTTCAATATGGTGAAATAAAAGAATAAGATTTATTGAATCCGACGTTTCGGTTCCCCACAGGAACCTTTCTCAAGGGCAAAAAGGTGAGAAAGGTTCCTATGGGGAACCGAAACGTCGGATTCAATAAACCTTATTCTCTTATTTCACCATATTGAACACTTGATTTTTCATGCAAACCCTGTGAGTGCCGGTACCACGTGCAACTTCTATCTATTATTTAACCAGAGCACCCAGGTCTTTTTGTGTATTTTAAGGTGTGCAGCTTGTACCCACCTTTCCATATATATATATATATATATATATATATATATATATATATATATATATATATATACATATATATATATATATACATATATATATATATATATATATATATATATATATATATATATATATATATATATATATATATATATATATATATATATAGACAAATACAAGAGTCCTCTGCACTCAACCCATTATCAATATATTTAAGACAGTATATATATTTATATATACTGTGTATATATATATATATATATATAAAATATATATATATATATATATATATATAGACAAATACAAGAGTCCTCTGCACTCAACCCATTATCAATATATTTAAGACAGACATTTTGTGCATACTGCTACTGAAAAATGCCTTTTTTAAACAAAACAGGGATTGTTTGTCCATATATTGCAATATATTTAAGCTGGCCAACTACATCAAAGTCATCCCCCGCTAGGGATGTAGCGAACTGCCGATTTGGTGTTCGCGAACGCCGTTCGCGAACACCGGCAAAAAATGCGAACGTTCGCGAACAGTTCGCGAACTTCGAACACCCGCTAAAATCGTTCGATTCGAACGATCGAACGATTTTCATTCGAATCGAACGATCGAAGCATTTGATCGAATGCTTACAATCGTTCAAACGAATGGAAATCGTTCGATTTTTAGCGGTCGAAGGAATTCGAATGGTCGAACGATTTGTATTCGAATCGAACGCGAACTCAAAATGCTAACGTCGCGCGACGTTCGCGAACATTCGGCGGACGCGAACAGTCGAAGTTCGCGCGAACAGTTCGCTACATCCCTATCCCCCGCCTAGTGGTTTTAAAAATTAGTGGTGAGCACAACTTTCCCTTGCTTGTTATAGTTATACAGGAGAATCTCCTTGTTGTAGCTCCCACCTTTCCCAGCTATAGTCAGGTGATCCCACTGGTGTCTAATAAAAGGGCAGCCAAGTTTGGGAGTTTTGCTTTGAAAGCAGTTAGTAAATTGTAGGTAAAACTTAGTCCCTTTGTAAAATGTATAATGAAGCAATAGAATTCTTAATGAATCAGATAAAAATTGAGCGAAGGACTGGCCAGATATGGGATGACTTTGACGTAGTTGGCTTCAGACCCAGTGTCACGCCTCACCTGAACTTTCTCCTGCAGTCAGACCTGGGCCAGTGGGACCTCATCACTGGGGCACTGAGCATAATTGTCAGCTCTGCACCCTGAGGACACATGAGGCGCAGCTCAGAATTAAATATAATTCAATTTCAAATCCTTTTGAAAATGGATTTCAGTACAGAATTCTGCTGGGGCAGCATTATTAACTGATGCATTTTGAAATAAACATGTTTCCAGTGACAGAATTCCTTTAAGTACCCTTCTTGTGCTCAACAACGACATGTTTTTATATACATAAGGCTTTGTTCACTGTACTTTAACCCCCCAGACACAAATGATAGAGCGCAAAGGGACACAAAAGAACACCCCTAAATGGACCTTTAATAAGTATTTGTGTTTAGGCTCTGCCTGTGCTCTGCACCTAGATCCAGGTTGAAAATTCTGTGATAGGTGCAGAGTGCAGTGCTGGCAGCCTGTAAGTCTGAATTATGTGCTAGTAGTTAGTGGATGGGTAATTGGCAGAAGGGGTAATGCCTGTGTGCCTCCCCTACTCAACCCTCATGAATACACAAACAGGGCTGTGTTAATGGGGCACAGAAATTATTTAGGAGTGCAGAGACCTATAGCAATTTTAAAAGGTGCATGCTAGGGCGTAACTGTGCTCATTTGTTTCACTTTATACCCATCCCTGCACTTTGTAAAGTATCTGTAACCCCTCCCGCTGATCAGACATGCCTCCTTACTTCTCAGAGCGCTGACCAGCGGGGAAGAGGGCCTTTGGCGCACACAGGTGAAGTGCACAATGATGTCACAGCACGCGCACGTTGAGCCAATGACATCATCAAAATGCGCACTTTGTTTATAAACAAAGAATTCTTGTCTTCTGATTGATTCCCTGTCTGTCTATCACTAATTACTCCTTCCTGATTGGTTTCTTGCCCTTTAAATGTTGCTCATTCTTTTTCCTGACCTTGATAATCGCTGCCTGACCCAACCTTCGCCTGACCTTGACTACGATTACTGCCTTCTCCTAGTTTGTACCACACTTCACCTCTGTAGTGCTCTGGTTCCCTGTTGACACCGCCGCAGAAAGTTCCGGGGCACCAAAAGGGTGTTGGTGAAAACCGGAGTGTGCAGGAGAGAGCCTGTCATTTAGAGGAGATCTCAACCAGCTGTCTCCCAAGGGTTCCATGTTAACTGATCGTTATAGTATCTCTATAATACCATTGTTATCTTTTGCATAACTGCATTTATACGTATAGATGAATACTGTTTTGGGTGGTATGTAAACTGGCAGGTTGGAGCTAAACTATATTCTGGCTACATGAGTATACATATATCTGTGTACATATTTTTTAAAAAGTGTACTTGACCAATTCAACAAAATATTGATTTTTTATGTTGTGAAAAGTTACTGCAATACATTTTGCTGCAATTACTTGGAAAATTAAAGCTTTTATACTATACATGCCCCTTGGTTCAAATTTGAGGTCACAACAATATTATTGCATTGCGGCACTTCCCCATTTGCTTTTCTAAACCCAACATCAGGATGCTACTCAGCGTGTAATTTCTGTTTTACTCTACATCAGCTTGCCTCTCAGTGCTCCTGTGAATTTTCTACACAGCTTGTCTCAGTTTTTTGATCCCATCTCCCTTTGAAGTACAGCTTCAACTCTGCGTTTTAAGCTTCAAGCTACAATTATTTCTGTTGCAGTGATTTATTTCTCATAATATAGCAGCACACCGGTCCTTATATAATGGTTGCAAAAGCCTATTAGTAATATTATAATAATTTTGCGGAGCTAATAATGCTATTTCATGTTGGGCCGGGAATTTTTAAGAATCCCAGCAGTAGCACATTTTTAGGGATTATTTATGAAAGTTTGAATCTGAATCCAAATTTTTAGTGGAAAAAAGACTAGATTTTTTTGGGATTTATTGTAGCCCAATGCTGCAAAAAGTCTGAATCCGAAAATCTTGGTCTCGATCTTATTTGGAAGTTTCTGTTTGTGCTGGAATGAGTCTAAAAATCGGACTATTTCAGGCAAAAATTCTGAAAATTCTGACTTTTCGAGAAAAAGCCCAAAAAACTGAGCAATTTGTGAAAAAAATCAGGAAAAAACTCTCAATTTGACTTTTTGCTTGATTTTATCAAGTTTTTCCCTGATCAAATTAAATCGTGCTTTTTAATTAATAAATAAGGTCAAATTGGTTCCCCTGACCTTTTTTTAATAAAATAATCATCAAAAATTGGATTGTGATAAATAAAGCCCCCAGTGTGTAAGCTTTTTGAAGTGTTAATGTTCTCTTTACACAATGCTAATGGCTAACCCCCATTGTACTGTGCAATAAATGGGTGTATACATTGAATTTACAGATATAAGTACAAAAACAACTGATAATTGATAAAAGAGATAAAGAAGGTTCTGTCCAAAAGAACTTACAATCTAAAAATATTGTGAACACCCAACTCTTTTATTTTTTTAATTTTATTAATTATAGAGCATACAATCAAACATTAGATGGTGCTAACCTGCTTACTTGCATGTATCTATTAGCAACTCAATCTGTGGCCCTTTGCATAGAAAGTGATATTTCTAGGCTTAATTTACCTGTCCACAGAGAGCCATTTGTCATGAAAGTTGTGCTGGTGTAAACTTTCTATAGGATGGAGTTTTTATGATGTTTGCCTTTGCATCAAAGATCAAATGTCCAATCATTAATATTAAAAAGGTCTTCTACCTAAAACCTGATTTTTTGGCAAGAAAATGTAACTTCCAAAATATAATTATTTTATATTTGGTACTTGTAAATGTAATGCAGTCAAAAGCAGTGTTTGTTTATCTCTTTCTGTTATCTGGGTCTGACTCAAAATAGGAATCATGTCTACCCTAGGGGGCAAATTCACTAAGATTCGAAGTTGCGCCAGGCGCAACTTCGCCGCGCTTCGCCACACTTCGCCGCACTTCTCCAGGCGTAGTTTCGCCAGCGCTCCGCAAATTCACTAAAATCCGAAGTTGCGCACAGGGGTAGCATAAGTTTGCGAAGTTGCACTAGCGTTGATTCGCCAAGCGAAGCGAAGTTGCGCTAGCGATGGTTCATTTGCATACGGCGCCAAATTCAAATTTCAATGGAGGAATACGTATCAGCACTACAAATGCCTAGAAAACCTTCAAAACATCAAATAAAAATTTTATTTTGCCCTACACATTGTATAGGTAAGTTGCCATGAGTCAGGAAATGTAGGGGGGAAGGAGGGGAGCCCCAAAATTTTTTTCGATCTTCTTCAGCCTATCACCCATAATGTAGAAAAAACGCCAGCGTTTTTTGGGACTTAGAAAAAATTTTGACTTTTTTTGAAGCAATCCCTATCTACTCTATTGCGCTTCGCCTGGTCTGAGGTGGCGAAGGAAGTCTAGCGTAAAAGGTAGCGTTCAGTACACTGCGCGCGTTAGTGAATTTGCGTAGTTACGTCCGTAGCGAAAATTCGCCAGGCGTAAGGGTGCGAAGTAACGCTAGCGAATCTACGCCATCGTTCGTTAGTGAATTTGAGAAGTAACGAAAATGCCCAACGATAGCGAATTGACGCTAGCGTTCGGTGCTTCGGCGCTTAGTGAATTTGCCCCCATGTGTTTCACTAATCAGTTGGCTTGTAACACTTTTTTTTTATATGGCCCATACACCCTTTATGCATTTTACGGATGGGAGAGGGAGGTGGCAGTTAGTTCCGTTATTCTGATAACAATATTTAGTTAGCGGCCTGAGCCTTATGGCCTCCTTTTCTTTTTTCCCCTATACAGGGGTATTATTTTTTTTCGTCTGGAGGAATTTAGGTTTTCAGAGCCAGCTGCCTCTCTCAAAAGTCTTTACCAAGGTTGAGGTAATTTGCAGCCTCCAGGTATAAAAAAACAAAACTAAAAAAAAAAAACCAATGTTTTTATCCAAAGGGTCAATTATAACAGGCTGCTTCTGTCATGTTAACCCTTATTGTGGACAGGAGGCATGCAATTATGGCATGCTGGGTTTTCTAAGGGTCTATGTTACTCTGGGTTATGCCTTTTACACCACCATGGACATGCTAGTATAGGTAGTAGGGGAGTTCCATTCCAGAATAATAGGTGGATAATTATATCCCCATACCTAGATTAATTTATATCTTGAACACTTAAGAATGGTCTTGATGAACTGTCCAGGTCCCAAGCTAGAGCCCTATCTCATCTCTGGCAGTATTATTGGTTGTTATACTTCCTGGAGTCAGTCAAATTTCTTTCTATAGAGTAGACTCATGGGAGCATGCCATACGGATTGATTCTAGGCCAAATCTATGGGATGCAATAACTTCAGCTATGTCCAGGTCACATCTGTGAAGGCTCGAGGACTGTATCATAGCAAGGTTATGCATATCTGCATTTTTTGTTACCTGGCCCACTCCAGGGCACGCTGATCCTTAATACTGTCTTGTTTGGTGGAGGATGATGAGCTAATGATAAAAAAATTTCAATCTGTACAGACTGCAGAATGCCCCTAGATACCTCACAGGGCAGGTAAGGCATGCCCACAGTGGCAGCACTCCTTCTCCATGAGTCATTTTACGGACCTTTCATTGACAGGTATATTGGTTATCGTCCAGGAAAAAATACAGGTTCCTTAGTATTAAAGAGAAGGGGAACTACACTAGGGGGCTGATTTACTAACTTCGAGTGAAGGATTTGAAGTAAAAAAACTTCGAATTTCGAAGGTTTTTTTGGGCTACTTCGACCTTCGACTACGACTTCGAATCGAACTATTCGAACTAAAAATCGTTCGACCATTCGATAGTCGAAGTACTGTCTCTTTAAAAAAAACTTCGACCCCCTAGTTCGGCAGATAAAAGCTACCGAAGTCAATGTTAGCCTATGGGGAAGGTCCCCATAGGCTTGCCTAAGTTTTTTTGATCGAAGGATATTCCTTCGATCGTTGGATTAAAATCCTTCGAAACGTTCGATTCGAAGGATTTAATCGTTCGATCGAAGGAATTTTCTGCGCTAAATCCTTCGACTTCGATATTCGAAGTCGAAGGATTTCAATTCCTAGTCGAATATCGAGGGTTAATTAACCCTCGATATTCGACCCATAGTGAATCAGCCCCTAGGTGATGCCATGTATCGGTAGGGTCATGCAGAGCTGGGTCATGTAGAATACTAGTAATGGGATTTCTCCTTACTAAATCCTCTTTTACAGGTACCATGCTTTTGCGCCATTTCCAAGAGGGCTCTTGTGGATGTAATGCGGTTGGAATAAATGTGCTGAGCAAGTAAGACTATGGAGAAGTGTTACTCTGGGTTCCTATCCGCTTATCTATAAGTAAAGATACACTTGGTATCATTACTTTGGTGTGGGTTCTTCCTCTAGTTCACATGTTTTCCACAAGGTGATTTTGGTCCACCTGTGGGGGTTTCATTCTTCTGAGTTTTATCTGGTATAGATTACGCTCGGCCAGTTTTCATTATGTAGAACAAATTCCCTCCCATTGGGATATTAGATTGCTAAGTGTCACGGTCGGCACCCAACACCAGAACAAACACCAGGCACCCTGGTCTTGGCTCGTGCTTCACCAGTAGTGTGACCGCCTTTGGGCCTCGGGAGGAGCCCTCAGCTTACTTGGATGCCACCTGGACTTAAATGAGAGGTGCAAGATGAGGGTTCTGGATAAGCAGAGGGGCACGACAGTAAAGCAAAGTCTTTGGACAGAAGATCGTAGTACAAGACGTTTAGGCAAAAGAGTAGTCAGATCAGGCCGGGTCGAGCCAGGCAGAGAATAAACGTTATCAGGCAGGCAAGGGTCAAACCAGGAAGTCAATCAGAGGGTTAATCAGAGGAGGCAGTCGGTAATCAGGCAAGGGTCAGAATCCAGAAGTCAGAATAGTCAAATAGCCAGGCAGGGGTCAAAAACAGGAATCAAACAGGTTCAGAATATAGCACAAGGCTCAGAAGCACCAGGAAACAAAATCCTATCACGGGCAAGGTCCCACAGCCCTAATGGGCTTTAAATAGTGTTTGAATTATGCGCCATTGCGCGCTGACGTCACTACGTCAGCGCGCCTGCGCCTTTAAATTACCCAAGAGCGTGCCGCGCGCGCCTTAAGACGCCGGCGCCTGTGGCCTAACAGAAGCTGCTCGTTGAGGCGGGCGTCCCCGCCGAGGGGGCGGCAAGCGTCCCTGCCGTCCCCCCACTAGACCACCAGGTAAGTTCCTTACACTAAGTCCCGGTAAGTATGACATGGAGTTATTCAGGAAAAGGGAAGATTGAATCATTCTTACCGTAATCTTCCTTTCCTGGACAACTCCATGTCAAGGTTGCCATCCCTTTTTCGGTAGTTTCTAGAAGCTTATTACGAGACACTGGACTGGGGGGGGGGTTGGGCTTTTGAAGCTTTGGAGAGGGTCCTTCTGATGGGAGCACTGGGGCGGGGCTATTCCAGTAAGTATGACATGGATTTGTCCAGGAAAGCAAGATCACGGTAAGTATGATTCAATCTTCCCTTTTACTTGACCATTGCAATGGTCATGAGTGAGTGTATTTATTTTATTAATGCCCTTGACACAAGTGATTAAAGGTACAAAATTGTGCCCCAATTATTTGTCATTCAGAAAGCAATTGCGTTTGGAGCATACTGTATCTGTGCTCTACAGAACACAGCTGTAATGGTCACAACTGCCACATAAAAACTACACTGTACTTATGCTTTCAACAATTGGCATAGATGAATTATTTATTATAATCCAATGTCCAATATATTCTTTGAACAAATATGCTTTGGTTGATTAAAAATACAATATATCTAAGATTTTTGAGCCTAAGAAAATTAAAAAATAACACATGAATTAAACATTATCATAGTATTATAAAAAAACATATATTAATTATTTATGATTATTCAAAAGATTTATTCATATTGAATATCTGGCCTACAAAAGTATATGCCAGATATCTTATAAGGCAAATTTCAAATTTCCTGTGTTTGGCAATTTCCTAGCTTGTCGTTGCTGGGGTCCTCTTGAGTTGTATAAACAGGCATGGATTATCTGGAAAGGTCCCTGTTGGATAATAGCCGTTCCCTGACTTGTGTAGCTCTTTTGTATTTGACCTTCACATCTACAGACTGTCCCAACTCCAGGACATCATGAATAATGCTATCCAAACTCCTACCGCTCATTTGTTATCACCCCTCTCTGTCAATGACTAAACTATTGTTTGAATAAATTGTAAACAACTGCTCACAGCTTTGAAATGGGAACTGAAAGCAAACCTAATTTGTTCCAGCAAAATTTGACATACATTTATGATATACAGTATCTCTGTACAGGCTGTGAGTTAATGTTACTTAGGGGTTTATTCCTTTGACTATTTTGCCCTCTCACTATGATATTATCATTTTCACCATGTCATTCTCCTAATGATATCAAGCCACTACCCTTGGACGCAAGATCATGTCCCCTTCTAGCTTTCTGACTGCTATATTGCTTTAGGAATCGCTATTTAAGGATGTTGCAAGGTTGTTCAAATATGGAAATAATCAAGGCTTTTTTAAAGGCAAAATATTCAACCATCAGAGCTTGTAACATCTTTAATGATGCATGAAAAATAATTATACATTTGTGTATTTGTTATAAAAAATATAGTGGAAAATATAAATCTATATACATTTTACATACATTGGAAAGATTACTGTGTGATGAAGCTGCACAATATTATGACAATAATAAAAAATAAATTATAAATTAACCAGCTTCTAATATAAGGGTGCCATAATACACACATAATACCCATATCCAATGTAATGCTTATCGAGTAAAAATGCATATATGTGAAGTAGCATTAAAATCACATTTAAAAACTACATTAAAAAAATGTTCATTCTGTTGGTATATGAATACCTCAGAGTTGATATATGATATTCCACCAAAATTTAAATAAACCTTAATGAAGAAAAGGATGAGGCTAGACTCAATACCCCAAGGTGCCAAGGTGATCAAAAAAAAATAAATAAATAATATATATATATATATACCTGTATATATATATACAGGTATATATATATATATATATATATATATATATATATATATATATATATATATATATATATATATATATATATATATATATATATATATATATATATATATATATATACATACAGTATCAACACTTTTTTTCGTTCCAATTACCTTATATTTGTGACTGTCTTTTTAATAAAGTATAATTTTTCACCTTCTTATGTTTTTCTGAAGCAGCTCTGGGAGAGGAGGTGCCAACCCTGTAAACTGTTCTAAATTAACACATTAAGGGGCAGATTTATCAAGGGTCGAAGTTCGAATTTAAAAAACTTCAAAATTCGAATTAAAAAAGACAAACCGAAATTTATTTTAAAAAAAATCTTTTTTTTTTTTTTTTGCTGAATAGGTCAGTTTTCAATCGAATAGGTCTGTTTTTCAAACTAATTCAAATCATACAAATCAAATTAACATCACATTCGATTGAATTCGATTCAAAGTTTTTCCAAAAAAACACCTTAGATTTGACCAATTGACTCCAGATCCCACATAGGCTAAAACAGCAATTCGGCAGGTTTTAGATGACGAATGGTCAAAGTCTAATTTTTAAAGAGACAGTACATGATAAATTTCTATATTCGAACTTTCTTCAAATTCGAATTGATTTTGGACTATTCCCTAGTCAAAGTACACAAAAATTAGCTTGAAATTTTTTAAATTCAAATTTTTCCTTCAAGGTCAAATTTTGAATTAATATGAGTTTTTTAAAACTCCAATAAGCTCCAATGAACTCAAAATTTGACCAATTGAAATTTATAATAAAATGTAAGTCAGATGAATAGAATTGATAAATAGAACAAACTCAAATCCAATTCAAATCTAATTTGATTAGAATGTAAAAAACGTGATTAGGTTTTGTTCTCTAAAAACTTGAATGTCAGGAAGGCTGCAAACAACTCCAAATTGATCCCTGGATGTCACCTATTGACTTAAACTGCAATTCGGCAGGTTTTCAAATTCATTCTTTAAAGGATGATAAATCTCAAAAATCAAACTTTTTTTAAAAAAACTCAAATTGAATTTGAATAACTCCCTAGTCGATTTTTGACAGTTTTAACCATAAAAAAACTTGAATTCGAATTTTCAATTTGACACTTGGTAAATCTGCCCCTAAGTTGATTTCTTATCTTTGGCTGTGATGAACAGAATCCTTGATTTTCATTAAAGGCAGCTGTTAGAATTGATACAGTAAGAAACAAGAGAAAGTGGTCACCAATAATTTTTAAACCATGAAGATGGGGTGCAATGAGGCTTTGACCTCAAAATTCATACAGACAAATACAAGAGGTCCTCTGCACTCAACCCATTATCAATATATTTAAGACATTGAGACATTTGCTGCCTTAACCTACCGAAAAAAGAAAACCTTACCCTTTAAACAAAATATGGATTGTTTGTCCATATATTGCAATATATTTAAGCTGGCCAACTACGTCAAAGTCATCCCATATCTGGCCAGTCCTACACTCAAATTGCATCTGATTCATTAATAATTCTATTGCTTCATTATACATTTTACAAAGGTTACTAAGTTTTGCCTGCAACTTACTTGCACTGACCAGACCAGAGATGACTTTGATGTAGTTGGCCAACTTAGAATTCTCAAGCTGCAATATATGGACAAACAAATATTTTATTTAAAGGGTAAAGCATTTTTAGTAGCTCAAGGCACAAAATGTCTGAATGTATTAAATATATTGATAATGGGTTGAGTGCAGAGGACTCTTGTATTTGTCTATATGTATTTTGTGGTCACAACCTCATTGCATCCCCACTTAATGGTTTAAAAATTATTGGTGAGCACAACTTTCCCTTGTTTATTATTGTTTATACTCTAAATTAAGGGAATTTTTCACCAATGTAAATATAAAAATGCCAATAACCTTCCCAGCATTACCTTGGGTCATGTTTCATAGACTAGGTCATGAACATAGGTACCTTTCTGCATGGAAAGGTGTCTCCTGAACAATACTTTATTTTTTTATAGCATTTTTTATAAAATGTTTAATAAATGATTGAAATATTGTTCTAAATCATTAATTTAATATATGGAGGAATACCTTCTGATCCAAGTTCTGCAGACTCTAGAATGCTAAAGGGCTCACGGCAATAGAAATCTCAGTGTACTGATATTCGCTTTCCTACAAGGGTTAAGTATATTCTACACACTGATTAGCTGCTGCAAGTCATATGACCTGATTGCAAACTTTGTGTTTTTTTACTGTTAGTTAAACCTTTGAAATTCTTTCTTCAAAGTACAGGTGTGGGACCTGCTATCCGGAATGCTTGGGACCTGAGGTTTTCCCAAATCTTTCCATAATTTGCAAATAGGCTGGTTTTGCTTCCAATAAGAAAATAATTTGTAAAAAAATTGGCTTATTTGGATAAAGTGGAATTGTCTTAGACAACCTTTCTTTAATTCAAAGCTTTTGACAAAACAGGTTTCTGTATTTTTATTATTTAAGAAACAACCACCTCTATAAATTAATTATGACACTTTTCTTAAACCTGGGTAACTGTTGGAGAGGGGATATAAAATAGGGTGATAAATAACCATACTATCCTTTTAAGTTAACTATAGCAAGTAATGCAGATATGTAATGTCTTATTTTTAAGGAAAAATAGAATACTTAACCTCAAGTGGCACAAAAAAGCCTGCCCTTAATATTGCTCTCCCCCATCGTGAATCCATTATGGTGATTGATGGATCCAGCAGTCTGAGCAGCTCATCAAAATTGACAACAGACATCCTGGTATAATTGAAAAATGTATCTGGATATCAGTAAGTCATCAGATTGAAAGTGCCCATAGTATAGCCAGAGGGAGCTCACGGAGGGAACCAACAAAGATATCTTTTTCCTTCTTACAGCTAAGCACAAATGCACAACAAGCTTGAGATCTATATCTCAAAGAGAAATAGCAACCCAGTACTGGACATTTTGCAAAACAAAACCAGCAGCATCTCAACAAAATTCTCTCACAATTCATCTATTACTACCAGAAGATCAGGGCTTTTTTATTACATTTGATCAATAGTTTCAGTTGAACTTAATTGTTAATTATTTTTTTTATTCTAACACTGTGACATATAGGGCCTTATTTATCAAAGTCCGAATTTATTTGAAGTATTTGAAAAAAAAGTACTACCAAACTCAAATCCACAATTGAACCTTATTTATTATTAAGAAATCATGATTTAATCGGATCAGGGACAAATGAAAAATTGAAAAATTCTGACCACAGAAACTTCCAAATAGAATAGGGACCATTGACTTATATACAACCTTTGTAGGTCTGAGATGCTTTCAGATTCTGACTTTTTCCATCCTTGAGGTATAATAAATCTCGATAAATTCAAGGGTTTTTTTCCCATTAAAAATTCGGATTTTATAGTAAAAAAAATTTTTTTTTTTGGTTTTCATCATTCAGACTTTAATAAATAACCCCCATAGTGTTAAAAATATATACGGTATGCTAAATGTAAATATAATAAAAACTTTTATATTTGCTTATATGACACTCATTGAGCTGTCACAATTTTGAAACTGTCAGTTATAGTTTTAAGTTAAGAGGCAATGGGGCTCATTTATTAAAGCAGCGCAGCGCATAAGTGGACGCAAAAGGTTGTCTGCGCCATCACAAGCGTGATCGCTAATATATTTGCGTGATATTGCGCATAACACAGAGCTTTTGCGATGGTTTTGTTTATGCGCATTGCGCAAAAGATTGGGCATTTATGTCGCAAACGATGCCGTGGTTGTTAGGGGCGTGGCTGTGGGCGTGGCTACAATGCGCTTGCACTGCGGCCGTCGCAGATTTGCGTCTGTATATGTGCAAAACTGCACCCGGGCAACAGCACCACAATTTTTACGCCTGCCTCTTCGTGGCGTAATAGTAACGCTCTTCAAAATGCGCATTCCTGCCCAGCTGCGCTAGTATATTCAAGATGAACAACCCTTGTAAAGTGCATATTAACCACGCCTTCCACCCAACATGTTTATATTGACCAAGGTTCCTTTAAGGGTATCAGGTAGGCTAAACACCTTTGCAACCAAACAAATATTAGCACAGAAACAAATGCAGATGCGTCTAAGTGAACGCAATATGCGCAATATGTGACGCAACTAATTAAAGCAGCGCATTCATACATGAGCACAACTAATCCTTACCTTTGCGGTATCTTCCTGTGCGCACAATTTATTATAAGCACTGCGACAGCTGATACGCAGTTTCACACGTCGCACCTGTCTTGTGTCTACATTAGCGCACAAATCGCACTGTTAAGGTATCGTGCGCTACATTATTAAATACTCGCATGCGCTGGGCAAATGTCTGGCCACTGCGCTCTTTTTAGCGATGCGCTGCGTTAATAAATGAGCCCCAATATGTTTCCTGTTGGGCTTTTGTACATTGGAGCTCTTTATAGGAAGCCTTTGTAGGATCCCTATAAGGCAGAGGTTCACCTTAACATTAACCTCTAACCACTTGAAAAAAGCAGTTTAACTTAAAATTAACCTTTAGTATAATAATGTCTGATATGTATACATCTATATTCCGATACTATTTGCAATCAGTATTCTTTTTTTATTTTTAAGGATTTGTGAATAACGGACTCATTACCTGTTTTTTTTAGACCTCAATCACTGTCAAAACCTGTGACTTTTTCTTATGTAATATTGCCAAAATCCGTCCCTTCCTTTCACCTGATACATCCAAGACGCTCATGCATGCTCTCATCCTATCCAGACTAGATTACTGTAACCTTCTACTAACTGGCCTCCCTAACTCCCATCTCCAGACCGCTACAGTCTGTATTAAACACTGCTGCCAGAATTATCCTCCTCTCATCCAAAAGGGTACAGGCCCCTCCGCTGCTGAAGTCCTTATCATGGCTTCCTATAAAACAAAGAATAACATATAAACTCCTCCTCATAACCTTCAAAGCCCTTCATTCCTCTGCACCTAACTACATCTCATCTGTTGTCTCTCTATATGTTCCTGCCCAAAACCTCCGCTCCTCTCAGAGCAACCGCTTGGTTGTACCCCCCACTACTACTGCTGTTTCCCGTATCAAACCCTTCTCTCTTGCGACTCCTTATATTTGGAATGCCATTCCTGAATCTCTCAGGAGAGAATCCTCCTTCAATGTTTTTAAAACAAAACTCAAAGACTACCTCTGGGAGAACCTGGATAACACCTGAACTGGCACTTATATAACAGTGTAACAAACTGTAACCCACAGCACCTTAATACCCCTCTGAATTGTGTCTGTATGTTACCCTCCCATTTAGACTGTAAACCCTACGGGGTTGGGTCCTCTAGACTTTTGTTTCCTTGACAATGAGCACTTAATCTGTATTGTAATTATATTTTTTATATTTATGTGAATTGTATTTCTAATAATGCACTTATTGTTACTTTTTATTCCAATGACCCCTTGTTTGTTACTACTAATTTATTGTTTTGCTGTACAGTGCTTTGCCCTCAAGGAGCGCTTTACAAATAAAAATATACATACAAAAATATACATAAATTACAAACTATTCCCGTAAGTCCATCTGGTGTCATTACGGTACAAGTGTGACAATATATGAAGCAGTGCTCAGTTTGGAAAGGAAGGCAGGAGAGACTGAGCAGTGCTGAGCACAGTTAAATGGAAATGCAAAGAGTGCATATACACGTAGATGCAAATTCCTTAAATAAATGGGCACTGTAAAGCACTGCAGCCTGCAGGCAAAGTTTGCGGTAGTGCAACTGTGCTTGCGGTTGTAAATTAACATACTTTTCCCTGCAGTGAGTTGTGTGTTAACCCCATTCATTACAAATACTTGTGTCAAAATGCTTTCTTTGCACCTCTATATAGTTGTGCTTGGCCCGCTCAGTCCTTTCCATCTTCCATTTCCCTGACCAGGCAGCAGCTACAGGTTTCTCTATACACCCAGCATCAATAGGTGCAGCACACTTGCGCCTAAAGCATCAAGTGCAAATGTCAATCTTACGTCAAGCAAAAGACGTTATGCCTGAGGCAAGTAGGGACCCCCCACATACCTGTGCCTTAACTTACGTGTCATTAAGATGCAAGTTGCAACAGAGCCCTGTCATTACCTATGGCCAACAGTAAGGACAGGACTCACTTGCTTCTTCTGAAGCTCCATTCTGCTTCTGAAATTGTGATACAAGTTGAAGAGTGCAGCCTGGGATGCAAGAGCTTGTTGATGCACTCAGGATGCACTCTTGTGCCCTTTAGCACTCTATCACTTGCACTCTGGGCATCTGTAACTCCACTCTTATTTGTTAGGGATACTGATGTGATTGCTATCATTGGTAGGAATGTGTCCCTATTACTAATAATGTAAACAGTATACAGTAAAGATTTCGGGTCCCCAGAAGCTGATTTTCAGTTTTTTGAGAAAGTTTATTTTAGAGAAAGAGCTGATGTTTAGATGTAAAGAGCAACAACATGTAAAGTTAAAACTTTGCTAATTAGTGGGAGTAAAGAAATCTGCATCTTGTTTCCATCTGAGCTTTTTAGAACTAGTTTTTTAGGGTTGTTAAGGAAAAAAAATCTTGCAAAAAATCAAAGTAAATGGCCGCCAGGTCACTTGTTTATCATACACAAGCTAGAAATAGCATTGCCTAAGGACAAAATCACTGCAGGATTCCAGAGTTCAAAGGCTAAAACAAATCACATTTTATTTTAATAGAAAATGATCACTGCAATAAATCATGATTTTGAATGTTATAAATGACATAGAGGGATTATTCTGATTACATGCAGTGAAACTAGACAGAGACTGAATGTGGAGAGATAGACTGTTGACAAGATTTCCAGATTGTGTCTCTGCTTGTGAGTTAGTCAGACTTTCATCACGATCTGCTTGAAAATGTATCAAATGGAAATAGACAATTATCTATTGTTTGTTTAATGTTTGACTGATAAAAAAAAACATCCTTTCAACTATTCAACATCAATCTTGGTTTGTACTATGAGATGGAATTGGGAATTCCCTGAATATCTCTGAGGGATGCCTGACTACATTAGGTTTACTGTAGATATAGAGCATCTGTCAGCATCTCCTAACACAAATGTGTTGTTTGCCAAAACTCTTTTTATTAAAATCCCCTACCCCCTACCCTACTTAGACCCCTCTCCCTGCTACCCCCAGTTTAGGTGTTACCCTGGGTAAATGCCCTTAACTATTTACTTACCCCTCATTGCAGATTCAGGGCATCAGAGTTCAAGGGCACAATCTTCTTCTCTTTGGTAATCTTCAGGTCTTCTTCTGGCGCTTCGTCAATTTCAGTGGCTTTTGGCACATGCGCAATTGTTCAGGACCTGCAGATTGCACCATCTGTGCATGTGCCGACACACCGCTCTCTTTCTGAAGATTACTGAAGAGAAGAAAATGGCGCCTGTGAACTCTGATGCCCTAAATCTGCAATGAGGGGTAAGTAAATAGTTAGGGGCATTTACCTCCTAGGGTAATACCTAGGCTGGGGGAAGCACAGCACCGGATTTCACTTTTGGGCGCCCCTAGGCCGCGCGGTCCGACCAGGCGGCCGCGCGGTCCTAGCACCCGCCTTCCCAGCGCGCCGGCGCAGCTGGTGCAGTTGAACGGCGGCTGGGCGGCATGCCGCCCCTATTTCTTTGCCGCCCTAGGCCCGGGCCTATGCGGCCTTGCCGCAAATCCGGGCCTGGGGAAGCAGGGAGGAGGGTATATGTACTGTAGGGGATTTTAATAAAAAGGGTCTGGTTCTCCTTTAAGTTCAATAATTCATAAAAGATCTATACAAACTAAAAATAATAGACTATTTGTGAAACAGAATAAGGTTTAAATAGCTATTTACATAGCAGTAAACCACTTTGTTTCATCACGTTAGAAGAACCCTAGTGGTTAATGATAATCAATATATATGGTTATGGGTTTATGGATCAAGCCTATATGTGTGCACCCAGGGAGGCCTACTCTAGTTTTCCTTCACAGGCATACAGAAAGATTATTGAAGTCTACTGATGTCCTTGTGCATTCTTTTGAATTTTGTAGGTAACTGTGCAAGATTTTAATGTTTATATACTGAATTAGATTATTCTGTATATTTCCTGGAATAACCCTGCGCTTTGCAGGGATTACGATTATGAGGTTTTCCTCCAATGATTTATCTCCTATATATTCTGTGCTCCTAGAAACCCAAAATACAATTCCGTCAACAAACCACAAGCCACAAACTTCTATAGGGTGCATTAAGTTTCATTATGTACCCTGTAAATCATTATTGGTATGTCCTTAACCGGAGTGCTTTCCTTCATTAGTAAGCTTAGTAGTATGCTGATTGTTGCAAAATAAAGAAAGACGATATTGTAAAAACAATGTTAAATTAGTAGTCAAAAATGAAAACAAAAGCAAATCACCTTAATGATACTGAATATAAGAATGATATATGTAATTGGGTCTGAAGGGGTAGCTTTAAGTTAATAAAGCGTGAGACACAAGAAAATATAAATCAGTTGTTATTCCCACAAGTGGAGTAATGGAGAATGGAGAAGGCCATAAATTATCAGAATAAGTGACCACAATCCTCTCACAACACCATTTAAGAGGTAATCATCATATTTCAATGTCGCTGCAGTTGTGAAGTCACCTAAATATACTCTTGAGCTTTATGGGCAGATTTATTATTATTTGTAGCTTGGGTTTGGGCATAGTGATTGAAAATGTTATAAAGATCATTGCATTTTCTTGCTTTTTTTCCCATGGTCCCCATGATTGTTTTTTTTTTAACAATAAAGCTTGACAGAATTTAGGTGGCAAGCTTTATATTTGTTTATTTTTTAAATGCGATTGTGGGTTAAAAATGAATGTGGGGGGAATAAAGCAACTGATCCAAGAAAACCTAAGCACTATAAAGATTTCTAGCATGTTTTTTTACATTGATATGTCTGAGACTGAGCTACAAATAGTAATTGATTGGCCCCTTAAAACAGAAATAAAGGCATATTTACTTGGGGTGCCAAAAGTGAGGTACCCCCAAGTAATTTTATATACTTACCTCACACCCTGGGCTCCTATCAGCAGAAAACTGCACTGGTCCGTGTGTTCTCCCAGCGAGCATCACTGAGTAATTGGCTTCCTTCTTCTTCTTTCTTCAAATTTCCTGGGCAGATGCAAGCACAGTAGAACGAAATAGGTGACTTCTTCATTTAAGTTCAGCTTTTCACTCAACTGCATCTTTGCAGCCACGAGAAGAAAGCAGATGTGGGAATAACCCCAGGCCGGTGCAGTTTTCTGCTGATAGGAGAACCGGCCAGGTAAGTACTGTATATACCACCACTTGGAGGTGGCACCCCCAAGTAAATACCGGTACAGCCTTTCCTTTTCCTTTAATCCCATTGAATAAATAGAAATCTGAAAAGAATTTATTTTAGAGCCTTTCCAACCAGGTAAAAGTACTGTATATAGTGAATAAAGTACCACTGATAAGGATATTATAAGTCCCAGAGTAGTTGCATGTTTCAAGGCCTCATGCTTTTATACAGGTCATGGAACTTTTACTGAATGGTTACTTTTAATATCCTCATATTTTTTTTTATTATAATACACACATTTTAGTGAGTTTTACTTTAAGAGCTCTATCAATCTATCTATCTATCTCTTAGTCCATGGAAAAAGCACTCACAGGTCTTATGAAAAAATTTGAAAAATCTTTAATATGGGCACAAAAGTGAGTGCTATTTCCATGGACTACGCTCTTACACATATTTGAAATTTGCACCCAGGCGTCTGTTCACTGTATTGTTCGTGAGTGCCGGTATTCTCTAAACGAACGGATAATATATATATATATATATATATACACACACACACACATATATACAGGTGTGGGATTGTTATCCGGAAACCCATTATCCAGAATGCTCCGAATTAAGGAAAGGTTGTCTGCGATAGACTCCTTGTACTTGATCCAAACGAAGATACAATTAATCCTTATTGGAAGCAAAACCAGGTTATTGGGTTTATTTAATGTTTACATGATTTAATAGTAGACTTAAGGTATGAAGATCCAAATTACAGAAAGATCCTTTATCCGGAAAATCCCAGGTCCCAAGCTTTCTGGATAGCAGGTCCCATACCTATAGATATATAGATAGATAGATAGATAGATAGATAGATAGATAGATAGATAGCGATATAGAGATAGATAGATAGATAGATAGATAGAGATATAGAGATAGATAGATAGATAGATAGAGAGAGAGAGAGAGAGAGAGAGAGAGAGAGAGAGAGAGAGAGAGAGAGAGAGAGAAACATTTGCTTAAAGAAAAACAGAAGAAACAAAATTAAAGGAGAACAGGAATGAGAGAAAAACTCTCCCAGATACACTGGCAATGTACAATGGTAGATGCAGATTCACAGCTGCCATGTGTTCTGGAATGCTTCATGTCTATCAAGTACAAAGCTCATTTTTATTAAAAACATCTAATCCATTTTTCATTTGACTAGTTTAGAGTTATCAGAAGGTGACTTCTAGTACATTTGAATCATACAGCGAGCTACAAAGAAACTGCAATTCAGTACCTAATGCCACAGCCAGTAGGGATACATATGGATATTTCATTAGGATATCAGATTGTGAACTAAGATCTAAAAGCTCACTGCTCTTGTGCACATCCATCAATATAACATAAACTAGAAGACTAACTATAATACTGAAGAAATCAGTAATTAGATTTAAACAGACACCTACAAGTTGGAAAACAAGTTGGAAACCCGGGCCACAGATTTTGAACGGTGAGCGAGTGTCAAAACTAGAAAATGTCTATACCAGGAACTGTTGACCATAGATTGTGAACTGGGAGTTTTCCTATTTCAGCGCCAGCATTTGTGTTTGTCTAAGTGGAAAACAAATTAAGACTAGAAAATAATTCAAAATTGCAAATTGCATTAGAATTATACTCTTTAAGTTGAATTCAAGGCACACTGCCTCTTTAAACGCATGAAAGATGTAGGTGTTAGACAGGTTTTGCTCTTGGTGTTGCTGTGTGAGTCAGCCCCTCTTCACTCAGTGCAGGTATTTCATGTACTGTATCTCTCGAACAGCAAATTGGTCATTTTCACTCCAATTTCAATTTGCCAGAGAGAAGTGCCTTTCAGTATAAATTTAGCGGTACCTGGGGACATTTTCCAATAAGCTATTTTTAAATGTGTGTTAAGCAACATTTGAAATGCACAGGAAGATGAAGTAAAAAGCTCATCTAAATAATCCTTATGACTGATCAGTCTGTACGTTGTGCTCAAGGTAACCAGAGGCTTAACAGCAAATTGCAAACAATTAAATACTATTGTGATATAGCCTATGCTGATATTGAATACAACCAAGTTATTAATTTAATCAGTCTTCTATCATTATTGCTTATTTTACTAAATGCTTTTTGGAAACTTTTTCAATGTACTTTTGAACTGTAATTAAATACCATCTCAGTAATTGTAGGGATAGCAGAGCCATAATAGACTGATGGGCCTGTTTAATGCACATAGCATCTGCAGAGTGTTTTATACATTCTAATTGCTTACTTCCCAGGGTATTCACATGAGAATTTCTTTAGCAGTGGGTGCTATAAAACTTCATTGCCAGTATGGTGATATCAGAAGACCAGGTTTCCATTTCAGGCAATCCAGCCAGTGTACCAAAAAAAACCACCAACCAACTGAGGGTAGGAGAGGGATGAAGGCTAAATATGACAATAAGCTAAAATAAAAATAGCATTTAAGAGGACCTAGAGTAAAATTGAACTACATCTTTTTAAATTCAGAATGATGTCATATTCTAGAGCACTAGTACAATCCCAATGTAAAGAGCTTGCATTGGTGGTGAAGGTTTAGCAGGTGAATTAGGGGAAGCCTAAAACCATACCCATGGCTCCCCTTTTGCTATAACAATGACTTGTGCAGAAAATTGCCTTAAAGTTGTCATTTTGTAAATACAATTTTTATGGGGAGTATAGAAGAGAGATAGGTGGATGTGCTTTTTCACTTATATAATACCAGAATTTACATAAACACAGAAGACACCAATGGGGGAATGTAATAAAAGTCGGTAACGGAAAAACTATTCACAATGAGAAAAGTTATGCTTTTGCAAGAACAAAATTTGCTTTTCGTGAATTTAATATAACTCTTGCGAACCCGGAAACTGTTTAGCGACCACTTCCAACAGTGGAAGACTGTTTGCAAATTTTATAGCCAGTGCGCAGTCAATGTAAAAAAACTGAAAAAGTCATTTGCTCCAAAAAATTACGACACATTCAAACACTTCTTAAGAGTGCGCAATCAAAATTCGCAATGTAATAACAGTTTAAGGAACAATATTACATTGCCGAGATGTGGATTTTTATTCTTATTGGTGCGAATTGTTTTGCTCTTTGCGACTTTTATTACATTCATCCGCAACTACTTTATTGCTGCAATGCAATAATTAAGCTAAAGTTTTACAGTTATAGATCCAAACCAATGTTCTTAATCACAAATCTTGAAAGTAAAAACAAAATAAAAACATTTCATCCAATTACGAAAAATTAAAAAAAAACAAACAGCACCAAGAACACTTTTTATATCTGAATGTTTCACTGTATGATGCTGTTGTAAGGAATTATTTTTGCAGTCTATCAGTGGAATTCAAATCTAAAGCCTCTTTACTGCAGCACTTGGTAGAATTTCATTTTGTGACTCATCTTAGTGCTGAGCGAGTTGGCATTTCATCTTTGTTTACATCCAATAAAGAGTCTATTGATTTTTAATACATATCTGGAGACTGCGGTTTGGCATGGAGGTTCCATTTCCAAAACTGAAACACTTTGCTCTGCACTTTGCAGAGATACCAATGCTTCTTCCAAGTAATGTTGGACTAATGTTTGAAATAATCATGACTTTCTGCAGTCTCAGTTGCAAGCTGCAAGCAAAATGTTGGAAAATGTTGTCTCATAGGCTTTAAAGAATGTTATTATGACCCTTTAAGATATCCCTGGGTGCAGTCAATATTTTAATGGAATTAAACTAATAGGCTTATTTGCATACATTTTAGCCTAGATTCACATTAGGAAACCTCCTCCCCAGCAGTATCCTACAGAGAAATGGATTAGGATTCTATTATGGTTGAGTGTGTGTTTTTTGCATTCTTTAAAAAGTTTTAATTTCAAAAATAATAAGCAGTAATGTTACTAGCCGGTGCCAGGCCCGGGTGCAGGCCATGCAGCTGCCCCCCCCCCCTTTCAAAAGGGAGATTCAGCCCTTGAAATGTGTTTTTTAATGTTTTTTCCATGATGAATAGTTTTCTTTAGCTACAGTATGTATGCAGATGTTTTACAAAAATTACTGTGTATCTTGTCAACTTTGTTGTCGGATAAAGTCTATATATTTGTGTTTAATGTATAATTACAATTAATAATATTTGGTGAACTCTGTATTGGTGATTAAATAACTAATAACAGTCTATAATGCCATACGGATGGTTGTGCCAGGACTTGATCTACCAAATGTTTTATTCTTGTCAAAAATGTACAGATTTTAACAAGCCGCCAATACCCACACCAAATATTTTGTAAAAAATCTTTTTAAAACAAACATAGGATAATAAAAGCAGGGGGGCAAAAGCACTTTTTTCTACAATTGGTCTCAAGAATTCTATTAATAGGTCTGGTGACTGGGCCAGAGGCAAATGCTTCCTTATTTATCCCCTTATAAGTAATTTTCCGCTCATTGGGCTCAGACTGTAAGTCTAATCAGAAAATAGTCCAATCCCCTTTAAAAAGAATGAGGCCTTTTGTTTATTATCTAATTATTTCACGCTACTGCATCATTTCCAGGCTTCTCATTTAGCAGCCAGGCACCATGGGAGAAATGAAATGATTTTTACTATTCACTGCACGTCAAACTCAGATTCATATCCCATAAAGGGCCATGTGTCCAGGACATGTCAATTCAGAGGTTAGCAGGAAATGTATACATCCGCAAACCTTGACGTCTGACATCTATGTTGCCTTTCTTCCCTAAGGACAGATACATGTAAAATATGTATATTTGTTCAGGCTTCATAAGCAGCCCTCCAGACATCCCCATCATCATCATCCAATAAAGAGATGTCTGGTCAGGCTGTTCCTTCCCTGACAGTTTGTGCACTATGCATGACTCCACAGCCTGTTGTAAACGTTAATTGAAAATACACAATAAATGCAATTCTAACTCAGTTGAAATTTCTGTATATCTAAACATGTGTGCAGTAAATATTGTGCCATGACTGCAACAATTCTAATTCTCTTGGACAGAGTAAGGGACACTGTCATCAAAAAGTAAGGTTTCTGTTTATATCTCAATGTGCCATTTTTATTTTAGGTTGTAATTTTTTTGGCCAGGATCCTCTTTCTCTTGTTTTAGTTTTTTTTGGATGGAATATGGTACGTTTAACGTATACATACTTTTTTGTACACTGCAGAACATGTTGGTGTATAAATGTCAAAATACTAATAATACATATAAAAAATAATTGAGTAGTTTATTTAAAATTAAAAACTGCACTTTGTAAAACACACATCACATCACTGCTGATTTCTTCTTATTGTGCTTTTAGTAGGTTTTCTAATTTCAACCAGAAAACTACAATTTAAAAAAGAATTGTATTTGAATTGAATATGTAAAAAACTATTTGTAACTATTGAATATGTAAAGAAAATATTTTAAAAAACAAAAATACAAAATGACCACCAACACTAGGGGGGGGATTTATTTACTAAAATCTGAATGTATCTCATATTGTTTTAAAAAAAAACAGGACCAAACTCCCATGCCCAATTTTAGCTTAATTATTAATTAAAAAACTCCATTTAATCGGATCACGGAAAAACATGATAAAAGCAAGCGAAGACCCGATTTGCTTGAATTTTTAAATTTTTTCCCAAATTGCTCAAATTTTTTGGACTTTTTGAGTTTTTTCCTGAAAAAGTAGGCTTTTCTGGTAAAACTACCTGAAGACCCCGATAACTTAAATTTGAGATAGATGCCTCTCCCATTGACTTATACAGGACCTTGACAGGTCTGAGATGGCGGATTTTCAGATCCAGGCTTTTTGCAGTATCGGGGGTATAATAAATCTTGAAAAATTCTAGTTTTTTTCTCCACAAAATTTAGAGTTTTCAAATTTTTCGAGTTTTTAACATTTAGACTTAAATATGACTTTGAATTGTACCGAACATTAGATATGATGTGTGATGCAGATTGTGTTTCTTTTCTCAATGATTGTGCTTGTTTAATAATTAAAGCATAGTTGCAGCAGCTTTGATTTAAAGGAGAACTAAACCCTTAAATTGAATACAGCTAAAAATGGCATATTTTAAATACTGAACTTATTGCACCAGCTTAATTTATCGAATTTAAATCCTTCGACTTCGAATATCGAAGACGAAGGATTTACTGCAATTCGTTCGATCGAACGATTAAATCCTTCGAATCGACCGATTCAAAGGATTTTAATCCATCGATTGAACGATTTTCCTTCGATCAGAAATTGCTAGGAAAGCCTATGGGGACCTTCCCCATAGGCTAACATTGGTGCTCGGTAGGTTTTAGGTGGCGATGTAGGTGGTCAAAGTTTTTTTTATAAAGAGACAGTACTTCGACTATCAAATGGTCGAATGGTCTAACGATTCTTAGTTTGAATCGTTCGATTCGAAGGTCGAAGTAGCCAATTCAATGGTCGAAGTAGCCAAAAACATACTTCGAAATTCGAAGCATTTTTTATTCTAATCCTTCACTCAAGCTAAGTAAATGTGCCCCTTAATGTACTACATTTCTAACCTACTTCTTTAGTTAAGCTTTAGTTCTCATTTAAGTATTCCTAAGTGTGTTGGATCAATAACAGCACGAAGTTCAACCAGAACAAGTAGGTGTACCTATAGACGCTACACATAACCCCAATATTGAAGACTGTGCTGCTTCTTTCCCCCTGTTCTGCAAGTATAGTTTGTAAAATCTATGTAATGGCTGCAGTATCACATTTTCAATTCAGGGGATATATTTAAGGCTTTTCTCTCAATCTTGTAGCTTTTAGATGAAAGGATCTGCAATAAAAATATCCATACTCGGTTGGACTTTATCTGTTTATTTATAGGAGCCAACACTGAAAAACAAGTGTCAGAAGCTGACAAAGCAGATCAGCAAACAGCAACTTTATATTCAATCATTTTTCAAATTTGCTAATGATGGGAGGCAGAAACCTCAAATTTCCCAAAGGATTCACCTATGGACACCTTAGAGACTGATGGTGTTAGGTCTCTTTACCTTTCTATTATGAGATGAGGTAACAAATGGGAACTAAAAAGGAAAAACGCTTGTTTATGTTTGATCTAATATATATAAGATCAATCCTAAACAAGAAACTATAAGAACTTTCCAATATCATGTTTAAACAAATGTGTTTTATTATATTATAGCTGAACACAGGAGTGAAGTCCCCCAAATCAAAGGATATTTGAAAAAATATGAGTATATGGGCAAAATAGTGCTGCAGTCCCATGGCTTTTAACAAAACAATACAAAAATACTGATGTAAAGGGGTTGTTCACCTTTAAATTAACTGTTAGTATGATGTAGAGAGTGACATTCTGAGACAGTTTGCAAGTGGCTTTCATATTTTATTATTTGTGATTTTTGAGTTTAGCTTTTTATTCAGCAGCTCTCCAGTTTGCAGTTTTAGCCATTTGGTTGCTACGGTCCAAATTCCCCTAGCAACAATGCACTGATTTCAATAAGAGTCTTGAATATGAATATAAGAGGCTTGAATAGAAAGATAAATAATAAAAAGTAGCAATAACAATAAATTTGTAGCCTTGGAGAGCAATTATTTTTTTAGATGGGGTCAGTGACCCCCATTTGAAATATGGAAAGAGTCAGAAGAAGAAGACAAATCATTAAAAAACAATAAAAAATCGATAATGAAGACCAATTCAAAAGTTCATTGGAAATTACCATTCTATAACATACTAAAATTAAAATTAAAGGTGAACCACCCCGTTAAATATAAATATTTTTGTATAGTTTTGCGACAATAGCAGAACAGGCCGGCAACACCTTGCCCCAATTTCCCTTGGTGCATGGGTAGTATAGTAATCTTCAGCCTGTACTGTGTAGGAACCAAGTCTGAACTCATGCAGGGGGTACCTGAAAGCCTAGGGCCTGTAAAGGGGTAAAAATAAAGGATTTATTTTTATAATGTAAATAGTTAAACTATGCTGTAGTAGCGCTAAGTCCACCAGTGAGCCTATAAAAGACCATCCCTTGCTGAGGCACGTCCTCTTTTTGGCCTGTAACATCTTGAAGCAAGAGCAGACTGACGTGGCCAGTGCCTTGGGGGAAGGTTGGTGCCGTAGGGATAGCCAGTGGATAGAAGGGGCAAGTACGTTCGCTCCAGGAGTAAAAGATAAAGAGGGCTAGTGAGCATGGATAGCCTTTTGTCCCAACAAGTAGTATTAGTTTGGGCTAGAGCCCTGAGGTGATTGTACACCAGAGAGGCAAGAAAGCGTTCAGGAGTAGGTTAGAGGTGAGTCTACATGAGAGGCTTTGGCATTCTATGTGAGGACACCGCAGAGATCAGGGGTATAGTCCCTTAGCCAAGTGAGCCCCTCGGACCAGCTAACGACACTCCTGTTGGTGTATATTATAGTGACTTTGTATGGAAGGAGCACACCTATGGCCAATTTTTCCTTTTCAATACATTTATTGCAGCAGAAAAAACAGCAGAAGCATACGGGGGATATCCTGTATATTATAGGACAAGGGCCCTGGAGGCTTTAGAGGGGAGAACACTGCGGTGTATATGAGTAACTGATATTGTATGAAGAATACCATTGGGGCAACCAGAGCCCCAGTCTGCATTGTAATTTATGCCCTGCAGAAGGCTGCCAAATCAACAAAATTGTCATCGCAATTACTGTGGAGTGTTTCATGCTGCGGCAAAAGTCCTTATACTGATAAACATCTACAGGATAGGAGTCTACCAGCCACAAGGGGCCCTGTTACAGTCCAATGCACTTTAAAAAGATAAATATTGTGCAAACCTCTAGTGCTCTCTTTCCATAAACCTTTGAGATGCAGTCATGGTCTCTTTTTTTTAATTTGTATTTGATTTTTGCATATTAATATGCGCCACTGTAATACTGTCCAATTGGCTTTTTTTGTTATGCATTTGGATCTTTTCTTCTTTTGCATAATCAGCTTATGGACTTTTTTGCTACATCTGCTTTATTATTAAGTAACTGGTTTTATTTTTATATTTTGTATTGCAGAGAATCTCTTGCTATTATTTAGTTGTTGATCCTGCAGCTTTGTTTGAAAAAAAGAATAGGAAATTGTTGTGATCTCCCTGATATTCCATTCATTCTGTGCCTGATGTTCTGGCTTTGCCTCAGCCAGAGGTTTAAGTCATTACTGATAAACACATAACGTTTGATTTCAGGTTTAGTGTTACAATGTACTCTCTTAATCTGGATACTCTTACATGATATTTATTTCCTTTGACGGTTTCTTTGCCGGAGACTGTGCACCTGTCTTGTTTCCTTAACGCGCTCATGTGTATCACAAACATTGTTATACCAACTCACATGTAGTTATATTTCATGTCCCATGTATAAAGTAATATAAAGAGAAAAATATCTTAGCTTGGTCAGTACATCAAAAATATATATATTATTTAATTTTATTCTGCCATGTTATGAATGATTCTAGGTACCAAATAAGGCATCTTTTGGCCTTTCATTAGTTTGTTGCTAGAATGCCGTTTGTAAATGCAAGCAGCATGTCTATTCTGTGTCCAAGATGTGTCATTCTCTAGAAATTACATTAATGGGTTGCTTGCTGCTATCTGAAAGGAAAAGGACTTGCTCAATCAATAATTTCACTGCAGTCTGAAAAAATATTTAAACAAGTTGTTTATTTTCCTGAAATGTGGAACTAAAGAACATTTTATATAACTGCAGATATTTTTATACTATTGACCTCTATTTATAGCTTTTAAATAAAAATAAATAATAATAAAAAAAAGAAAATGTACTTCTTTAGTGATAACACCTGATTGTACTTGTCTCTTAAATTTCTTCCCTTTGCACACATATAAGTTATGAAATATATTAGGGATACACCAAATCCATTATTTTGGGATTTGCCTGAATCCCGAATATTTTATGAAAGATTCAGCTAAATATCAAACTAAATCCACAAATATAGATTCATGCAGCTTAGTTAGGATCAAGTACAAGGTACTGTTTATTATTACAAAGAAAACATTTTTTTTTGTAAAAATTATAGTGGGTTATTGGATGCATAATGGGTTTCCGGATAAGGGATCCCATACCTATACATAATCCCTACTGAATGATCAAAAAGGTGGTTAAAGTTTTCCTTTAATGACATGTATTCAATAAGCACATTAAGGTTCAGTTGCTAGTAGCTTTTGTCTGAAATGCAGTCAAAACCCTGAATTTTAAATTTTTCCAGATTTTACTTTTTCTTTGATTAAGTCCCTTTAGGGTTAATATAATTAAAAATCACAACTGTTGTTTAAAATTGAATTTTTGCAAATGTTTAGCGCTGGTCACAATGCAAAATAATTCACCTGCTTTGGAGTTTCGTTAAATATTTCACTGCAAAATTCACTCTGCGATTGTGGATTTTTATTAAATACACCATGCATTTCGGCAAAAGCCATTTGTTCATTGAGGTCTGTAATTGGTCAAAAAGGATGCAAAAATGGTTGCTAACATTCGCAATGGTCTTTGTGAATGTTTGTTTTTTGCGCTAATGAAACATATTACATTCCCCAATTTTGCGGATTTAAAGTATGTTTTCCCACATTTTATTCTATTTAATAATTTTGCCACATTCTTCCTTAAAAAAGCATGTTTCCCCTGTGAATGTGACTTTTCCCAGATTTTACATTTTTGTAGTTTACACGTTTTTTTACAGAAAAAAAAACGAAACAATTTTAAGTTGCCCCATTTTTCTGTTTTCCCAGATTTTAGGGGTTTTTTTATCCTTGGTATCAAAAAATCGATTCAACCATTAAAGTAAAAAAGGGCTAAACCCCATACCTCTCAACATTTTGGAAATATAAAGAAGGACAAAAAGATTTTTGACCACACTCACTGTTGTGGCCACACACCCTAATTACCATGTTCATTTTACAAAATGTGGCAGTTTATTAAAGTTTAAACACATTTCTGTGGATTATTACAGTTTTCTTATGAAGGTGAATTGCCCTTTAAGCTGCAAGTCCCAGTTTCCCCAAGAGACCTGCTTATCTTAAACTGTTACAATTGTTTCTTTGCTTATCTTAGATTGTTACAAATGTATCTAAGTGCACCTGCCACATATACTGGGTTTTCTGCCAAAAGCCAATTCAGTTTTAGAAACTTTGTATCTTTTTGTGGCTGTTCAGTGCAAGAGATCAAAAGAGAAAGTTAGGACATTTCAATAGTATAATGCGGGACTGCAGGTTGAGCTATCAAAATCTGGACTGTCCTGTGAAAAATGGGGCAGTTATGGAACCCTAATATTGTTTATCCATGTTATCACATTTTGTTTCAGAGCAAAGTCAAGTTATTTGATTAATTATTTATCCCTGATAATACAAATGATTGTACAAACCATGTGATGCACTTTTCAGTAGACTTAGAACGGCCATTGTAAGCTTTAGCTAAGCTATATTCCAAAGGTTTGACCTCTTGTGCTTTAGCCTCTAAAGGGGGAAGTTATTTGCAGCAGTCTGATAAAGGATGTATTTCCCCAGTCTATTCTCTTTGTTTACATCAGATGTTTTCTTTCACTATTCTTTGTTCTGAGTTCTGTCCTTTGCTCTCGGGATCATGTAACACAGAATGGCAGAACCACTGGGCATGTTCATATTATAGTTAAAGCTCTTCACAACTGTTCTGTATCACTCAGTTCATGTAGGTAATGTAATTTATTTAATGGGATAATGCAGTTCAAGGAGAGGACCTTTCAAAGCTGCATCTGCTTTTTGTTTACATATATATAGGAAATTATTATGGCCTGCGAGCAGAGTCTTATTTCCATTCTAACGCTGTAATTACATTGTCTGCTATGTTAAAAAAATCAATACATATAGTTGAGTGATGAAGAAAAATAAATCTCTTTTATAAAGAAGAAAAAGACCTCCAACAAATCCCTGCCTTCATATTTAATCTGATAAACGCACTAGTTTTATCAATTACATACATCAACGTTTTTTAACAATCATTGTATATTTGTTCGTTATAATTACTGTTATTGATTTTGTAACTTGTGTTGAACCAAGAACGTAAGTACATTTTTCAATCAGTTTTCAGTGGGTCTTTCTGGGGGTGGTGATGCAATTGTCAGGAATGCTGGTAAAACAAATTGTCAAGGAAACAATGTGCTGTATAACTACTACCATGTTTGACACATAGGGGGTTATTTTTAAAGGAAAAAAATCAATAAAATCGTGAAAAAATCCAAATTGTTTGAATTTGTTGTCGAAAACTGCAACTTTTTCGGATTTGACACCCGAAACCTGTGACGTTTTCGAATTATTACCTGAAAACCACAATGAACTAAACCTAGTGCAGATCATGATATCTTCCAGTTGACGGGACATCTGCAATTGACTTCTACATGAACTCGGCAGGTCTGAGATGGAGTTTTTTTATTCAGACTTTTAATGCTATCAGTGTTTAATAAATTTCTAAAAATTCTAGTTTCAGAGTCAGAGTAGAAAAAATTGGACTTTATTAAGTAAACCTACTACTGTATGTTTCAGCAACAGGGACAAATATGTAGAGCTCTATAGAAGGATGTAAATGTAGTTGGCAGAAAAACAAGTCCTTGAGACAGTGCAAAGATCAAGGTTGGGCGGCAGACAAATGTAAATCCAATAACAGGCCAAAGGTTAGGACAGGCAGAAAATGTTCAAAGTTACGTAACAGGCCAAGGTGAAACCAGGAAGTCAGATCAGAGGGAGCAAGAGCAGGATTTACAGGATTTGGAACTCAGGGTAAGAACCTCAAGAAAAGGAACCACTGACTGCTTGGACAATCTGTGATATTATTCAACCAGTTCAAACCACTGTGGCTCAAGCAGATGGAGCAGTAGCCAGGGACCACTCCAATAGGCCTAGGTAAGAAAATGTAGCTATAATGGGTCAATGGGTAACTTGTGGCCTATTTATCAACAATTTCATAGTGGTTTTAGTGGTTTTTGAAACCACACTTTCCACACTTTCTCTAAAACCCCAAATGTCACTTATCAATAGTTACGAACTGAAGAAGCACAAATGGGAAAAGCTGCAACTTTTTGGACTTACACCATACCTATGACTTTTTCGTATTGTTGCACAAAAAACAGCATCGAAACACCCAAAAACCTATAAAAACCACAAATCAAAGAAAAATCTTCCAGTCGTAAAAGGAACATCTGCCATTGACATGATTTCGACAGGTTTTAGCTGGAGTATTTTTGAATTCAGAATTGTCACAGTTTTGTTGCATAATAAATTATGCAAAAGTCATACTGTTTTCCCGCAACGTTTTGGTATTTTTGGTGCCAAAAAGCCTGGCCAGAAAAAGCGATTTAATAAATCGGCCCATGTATGAAAATGGTTCCTCAAGACCTGCCAATATGTGGAACAGATTTTTGAAAGTTAATCAAACAGAAGAGAAATTATACTATTTCATGGATATTCTCAGCAAATGCATTATCTGACAAGGAAAGCAGCGCTACTGATGGGCGAATAAATTCGGCAGACGCGTATCAAATTGTCGCGGGCATCAAAATTTGCGTTTTGCTAATTTTCCACCTTTTCACGAATTTCGCAGAAACTTCAAGAATTTTTCAATGCAGCTAAACTTCACAAATTTGCCCATCACTATTATTGAGGAATTGTAAAATTTGTTGGTAAAACAACTAGTTAAAATTGGTAAAGAGGTCCCAAAAATGAGAACCAGTTACCATTCCATCAATTGACTATAATGATAATATGATTATGTGAAAAATACCAAATAAAACTTATATGAAAAAGCTAAAAGGTGTATTTAGGTATTGCATGGTATCTAATACCCCATAATTAAATTTTTGTGGATATACTTTTTATATCCTGTGTGGGGGAAACATATATAAAGCTACATTTGGGGGGAGGCTCTTTGACTTCTGCCCGGACTTCAGAGTGCCTGGTTATGTTGGAAGTGATATTTTCTAAAATTGTGTCACACCAAATAGTGTGTACTGCCATATGAGTGTTTAAGTGTGTACGGTACATGAACATGTACATGAGTAAGTTAACAGTTATAGGGACACAATAATGCTAAGAAACAGGTGAGTTGAAAGGTAAGCAAAGGGCCTCTCTAGATAGGGAAAGATTTTTACTTCCCTGATGCAGATGCAGAACGACTGATAGGAGGTTACCATTACAGTACACTTCACATACAAGCTGAAGTATAGTAAAGAGGTGTCAAGACAATACAAAGTATTTGCCTGAAGAGGAATGTTGCAAACAGAAGAATGGCATATACATAGATAACCCATTTAGGTTTGTCCATTGTGGTGGTTTCCATTACTACGCAGGTATCATTAATTATCATCATCTAGTTAGTAGCAGCTCATACATTGGCCTTTATTCTCAGCATATACCAGTATGTATAATCTCACATCAACCAACAGTGTTACATAAGATTAGAGTCTGTTCAAGCTCAAGCAGCCAAGTACAGATTTACATAGTGTCAATAATCAACAGGCACACACTCAATTTAAAAAATACTGAACTATATTATAAATCAGCATAACAAATGTTTTGATCCACACAGGAACATTAAGGGGGTTATTTATTTTTTCTGGTCAGATTTTTAAAGGGGAATAACACCATTTTTTCGTAGAAAAAAATATACTTGAATTTTTCAAGATTTATTAAACCCAGATGGTGTTAAAAGTCAGAATAAAAAAGTACTCAATTTCAGGCCTGCCAAGTTCATGAAGAAGTCAATGGCAAATGTCCCGCTGACATTTTGATAAGATACTGTATCCTTTTTGTTTCGTTCAATAATCCAAAGATTTGGTGGTTTCGGGGATCAAATCCAAAAAAGACACAGTTTTTGATGACAAAAAAATTAGAGACCCCCCCAACAATGTAGGTCTCTTTAAAAATATATTGCATAAAACAGCTCATACGTACATAAATATATGAGCGTATATGCCATTGGGTAATTCTCAATAGAAAATTGCCATTTTAAGAAATAAGGGCTGCCCACTGGTGATCTCTGAGGGAACACAGAGAATGCCAAAAAATTGTAGTTAAATTTCAAAGATGTAAATGGGCAATAATTACTGCTATCTATATTTCAGTTTGGTAAAATTATTAAAGGGGAACTTTGGCTTCCAGACCAAAATTTGCTAAAGAGGCCCACATAACACAGAAACCCCTAATATACCCATCAAAGTTACCTGTTTCTTCAAAAAGTATAAATAAATGCCATTTTCTATGCTGCAATCGAGCTGTTTAACAGTTCTTCTATTTCTGCATCATTTGGAATCCTGGCAGGGAAGGAGGGACTAAACACTGATGTTACAAATTGTAACAACTTCTCCACAGCTCACAGACAGCATGCAGGAACTACATAACCCACAAAGCATTGCACTGTGATGTTCTGTTCCTTATTGAAATCACATGTGCAGGGAATTATGGGGTTTGGAGGATGCAGTCTAAGGACATCTGGCTGTTGATACAGAGTAACAGTTGTCAGCCAGCTCAGCAAAGTAGTCAGACAGATCAGCAGAAGAGCAGGGGGCTAGGCTTAGGGAACTGTCATATACCATTAAAAATCATGAAAAGTCTGCATATTTTTTAAATTATGTATATTGCAAAGTTGCTTGATATTACTTTTCAAAAGCTTGAGTTATGTTCCCTTTTGAATAGGTCACTTAATATGATCTAAACTATCTGTTGCTTAAGTATTCATTCTGGGGGTCCTTTAAAGGAACAGTTCAGTGTACAAATTAGAACTGGTTAAATAGATAGTATATGCAAAATACATTTTTTTCTAATATAGTTACTTAGCCAACAATGTAATGTATAAAGGCTGGAGTGACTGGATGTCTAACATAATAGCCAGAACACTACTTCCTGCTTTTCAGCTCTTGAAGGGGGCCCACATGACTGTTCAGTGAGTTTGCAATTGATCCTTAGCATGCAGGTCAGGTTCAAAAGCAAACAATTACGACCCATATGACCCCCCCTCAAGTAACTGTTTGGTTACTGCCTGGTAACCAATCTGTGGAAAACAAGAGAGCTGCAAAGCAGGAAGTAGTGTTCTGGCTGTTATGTTAGACATCAGACACTCCAGCCTTTATAGATTACATTTTTGGCTAAGTAACTATATTAGAAACATTTTTTGTTTTGCACAAACAATCTATTTACCCATTTTTTATTTTTTACCCTGAACAATTCCTATAAAGTGGTTGTTCACCTTTAAACAAACTTTTAATATGATGTAGAGAGTGATTTTCTGAAACAGTTTGCAATTGCTTTTCCTTTTTTTTTATTATTTGTGAGTTATTTAGCATTTTATTCAGCAGCTCTCCAGTTTGCAATTTCAGCAGTCTGGTTGCTAGGGTCAAACTTACCCTAGCAACCATTGATTGATTTGGATTAGAGACTGGAATATGAATAGGAGAGGGTCTGAACAGAAAGACGAATAATAAAAAAGTAACAATAACAATAAATTTGTTTTTTAAATGGGGTTGATAGTCCATTTGAAAGCTGAAAGTAGAAGGTAAATAATTCAAAAACTAAAAAATCATTTGAAAAGTTGCTTAGAATTAACCACTCTATTACATACTAGGGGGCAGATTTATCAAAATGTGATATTAGAGCTCATAACAGAAAAACTCACATGCTATTCAGTACTATGGGATTTTAGATTTTAGAATCTTATTTATCAGTGGGTGAAAGAGTTCACCATTTGAAAATTTATATTCTTATAAGAATTAATGGAAAGTTTTTTTGTGATAATTTCACAAAAAACAATACACTGGCCCAAATGTATTTACCATTATGGTATTTTCTACATATGAGTTTATCTAGTGCATATAGTTAGCCTGGGGGCCTGAAATCACTATTACCACTATACACATATATATATATCTCAAATATATTGTGAACTTTATACAAAACGTTTTCAGCAAAATTTTAAAAAATACTGAATTTGAAAGATGTAACAAAAAACTATGTTTGGCAAAGAAAAAGTGCCAAGGCTGATAAAATAAAGGTGTCATTGTGTAATCATTTTAGTCATGTAACACTAAGAAAGCAATACCGTTACTTTTTCTCCTCATTAGACAACGCACAAGCTCAGAAGTTATTAGCAGTGCTGTTTGTCACTAGGTTCATTATCGTTCCTTACAAAAAGTATTATTTAAGTGCACACTCGTCTAATAATGCTCCTAACAACATTAAGCTTCTCCAGCTACCTTCCCTTCCGGAAATATCGGATCTGATTATGTCTTCTGTCCCTGTGTGTTAAAATAAACATTACTCTTTGGATTTAACTCAGCAGAAACAAATAAACTATAAATCTTTTAGAATATTTAAATTTCCCAAAATAAATGAATTATGCAGATTGAAAGATATCATTAACACTGTGGGGCAGATTTATCAAGGGTCGAATCTCGAAGTGAAAAGAATTTCAAAATGCGACCAACGAATAGTGTAGTCTGACATTCAAAGTCGAAGTTGAAGGATTTTTAAGATCATACGATCGTACTTCGAATCGTACAATTTAATCGTACGATTGTACGATTTTACAAAAAAATCCTTCGACTTCTCAAAACGTTGCCAAATACTGGCTGTAGGTTCTAGGAGGTCCCCATAGGCTAACATTGCAATTCAGCAGGTTTAAGGTGGCAAAGTGTCGAAGTCGAAGTTTTTTAAAGAAACAGTAGTTCAATTTTTCGAAGGGTCAAGTATTTTCAATTCTTCCTCAGCGCCTCCTACCTATTCCTGACACTACAGCTAAGTTATCCACAAGTACCCCCAGGTCCTTCTCCATCAAGGATAAGTCTAACGCAATGCCATTCAGAGTATAAGGGGCTTGCAAATTTTTATATCCCCATGCTTAATGTACACTTATCAATATTAATTCTCATCTGACCACAACAGATGTCAGATGTACAGGCCTAGATTTGCCTGTGATTGTAATCCCCTTTTTAAATACTTGGGATCACATCAACTGGGCAGTAACCCATGGCAACCAAGCAGTGATTGGCTTTTTCCAGCCAGCTGCAAGTAGAACAATGAAAGTAAAAATTTGATTGCACAGTGCTGTCTACTCACATGGTGCTTTTTTAAAATAAAGTTATATAGAATATACAAGTGCCATACCTTTCTCCAGTCATTGACAAATTGGGCATCTTTAAAGAGTTGGTCCTGTAACTTTTATTCTTAACCTGAATACACTTACTTATATACGTGTTACCAAAGTTACACGTTCAACCTGCATCTCTATATATCTAAATATATAGAGCTTGAAATAAACTATGTTTCACTTATCTTTTTTCTGTTTTTTTCTGTATAGCTATCTATCTATATATTTATCTATATTTAGATATAAAGTATATATTTTTTATATACTTACAACATTTATGGTATTAATCTTTGCTCAGGATGCAATAAGTGCCTCATTTTCTGATTCTACCTTGCTGATTTCTGCTTATACTTGTAATATTAAAAGGTCTTAAAAGAAGAATCTAACTCATTGACTTTGAGTTAAGTCACATGATGTGGTCCTTAAACAGGACCTCTCGCCATCCTATTTTAGGATGTCAGGCCAGAAAAATAAACTTTAATAACACTATATACATTTTTTATGATCTTCTTTATTTAAGTTTTAGAATTCACAATCACATCAAGGAGACAGGCACCATTTTGTGGACACTGTTATTAAGGTAAGCTTTGCATCATACCTAAAAAAAGCCAGAATGATACTCATCTGATACTCATACCTATGCATTATCTACAAAATTAGATGGTGCAGATGGAGGAGGAATGTGGGGAGTGCAATGACATCTAGGAAGTGCTGAATGGAAAGTAATAGTAATTGCCTGCCCCCCTCTATGCTTAAGGCCCCACCTCTATGTCTAAGTAGTAGAGGAGGGGCAAGCAATATATGATTGACAGCTGAGACTTTTAAACAAATTTTAAAAGTCTAATTACTAATTTAACAGGTGTGGATGTTTTAATTAAAAAAAGAAATTGGGGTTAATATTAAATTTGAAAAGCACCTTTATTTTAGAGATTTTTATGTTTGGGAGACAGGTCTCCTTTAAAGATTTTACATTTTACATTTGTTGACTCTATATATGTTTGTTTTTTGCATAAAACATTAAATTAGTTATCTTCCCTATTACCCAGATGTCCTAGCACTTGTACATTTGTCATTTGTTCTGAGCTGTTAGAGATCACTAGATTCAATTTCCCTTTTCCCATTTCTAATTGCGTCCTCAAAAGTCAGTGATATAAAGTTGTCAAGCAGAGCATTTATAAAATGGCTTAATTAACTGTGCTGGCAGTATTATTTCTCCAATCAACATCTAGGTAACTAAACTTCCACCTTAATAAGACTTGCCGCACCCATGCACCCATATATTTGCAACAGGAACTGAGCTTGTCTTACATGATGTGGTCTGTAAGATACTCCTTCCATTAATTTTCTGGTTGGCTTACTATTTGTGAAACATTCAACCCATAAAGCTTCAGCCATCTCAATCACTTTTAAAATTAACACTGGGTTTCAAATGTACAGCCCCCATCCCTCTGATGGCAAGTCATGCAAATTATTTATCCATGTTTCATTTCCAATTATATCATACTTTTGTCAAGATACATGACATTAATTCAACCTCACCCATTTTACCAGCCAAACTTTTTGCTTATTAAACATACAGTACCATTAATACATATGGCACTAATTATACAGTGAAACCCCATTTTTATGTTTTTAGGGGACCGCAGAAATTCGAGATAAAATCTGGGAACACATGAAATGGAAGAAAGGAATGCAACTTACACAAAGATAAACCAGGGTTCCACTATATTTTCTATATATGGCTTATGGTCATCCATGCTATGTATGTATATTGCCATCTAACTCTACTCCCATTTTCAATTACTATACCCATATCCGCATGTAACCTATCTTCTACGAAACATCTTGCTGCTCCCTTCTACCCAAAATCTAGTTTAAAATTTCCTCCAACCTTCTAGCCTTCCTCTCCCCCAATACAGCTCTATCATCATCACTTTTATCCCCCACAAATTAAGTTTCAAGGACAATGCATTTATTAAGTTTCATATTACTGGGGGACTTTCACAGGGACATTGTATATGCACACGGTTCATTACTTTTGCCCACTGTACTAGCTATTTTTACTTTTATTTGGTGAACTGAACTTAGAAATTGCAAGAAGATGTAACCCTGTGCAGAACAAAGGTTGTCCTTGCTAGGGGTGCACCGAATCCAGGATTCGGTATTTTTCAGCAGGATTCGGATTCGGCCAAATCCTTCTGCATATGCAAATTAGGGGCAGGGAGGGAAATTGCGTGACTTTTGTCACAAAACAACGAAGTAATAAATGTTTTCCCCTTCCCACCACTAATTAGCATGTGAAAATTAAAATTTGGATTCGGTTTGGTATTCGGCCCAATCTTTCGTAAAGGATTCGTGGGTTCAGTCGAATCCAAAATAGTGGATTTGGTGCATCCCTAGTCCTAGCCCACCTCCACATACATCATTGGATCGTACGCACTTGCTTCTTCTGCCTACCTCTAGTTTTGGTATGGAAATATAATGGATTTTTTGTACTATGGAAACCAGAAAGATCTGAATTAAGGTGGCCATAGACCCAAAGATCCGCTCATTTGGAGACATCGCCAAACGAGCGGATCTTTCCCCCCGATATGCCATTAACGAGCATGGCTATATCGGGGGTATTCTGAACGGATTACGATGCACAATGGGCTCCGGCGGGATCGGTTAGGTCAAAATCAAACCTGTGCGATCGACCAAACGACCGATCTCCGCCTGACGAATGATGTTGGCACTCACCACACATGATCCAAAAATCGGACAAATCCTCGATTCGTACGATAGTATCTGTGCGTCTTTGGCCAGCTTTAAGGGAAGGTCATCTCCCATAGGGGCAAATTCACTAAGCGCTGAAGCGCCGAACGCTAGCGTTACTTCGCTAGCGTTTGGCATTTTCGTCACTGCGCAAATTCACTAACGAACACTGGCGTAGTTTCGCTAGTGTTACTTCGCACCCTTACGCCTGGCGAAGTTTCGCTAGCGACGTAACTACGCAAATTCACTAACGCGCGCAGTGTACTGAACGCTACCTTTTACACTAGACTTCCTTCGCCACCTCAGACCAGGCGAAGCGCAATAGAGTAGATAGGGATTGCTTCAAAAAAACTCAAAATTTTTTCTAAGTCCCAAAAAACGCTGGCGTGTTTTCTACATTATGGGTGATAGGCTGAAAAAGATCGAAACATTTTTTGGGGCTCCCCTCCTTCCGCCCTACATCTCCTGACTTATGGCAACTTACCTAGACAGTGGGCACATGTGTAGGGCAAAATAAAAATTTTATTTGATGTTTTGAAGCTTTTCTAGCCATTTGTAGTGCTGATACGTATTCCTCCATTGAAATTTGAATTTGGCGCCGTATGCAAATTAGCCTTCGCTAGCGTAACTTCGCTTTACTTAGAGAATCAACGCTAGCGCAACTTCGCAACCTTACGCTACCCCTGAGCTCAACTTCGAAATTTAGTGAATTTGCGAAGCGCTGGCGAAACTACGCCTGGCGAAGTGCGGCGAAGTTACGCCTGGTGCAACTACGAATCTTAGTGAATTTGCCCCATAGACTCCATTTTAATCAAATAATTCACAATTTTAAAAATTGATTTCCTTTTTTATGTAATAATAACACAACCTTGTACTTGCACCTAACTAAGATGGACTTAATTATCACTGGGAGCAAAACCCCAGGTCCCAAGCATTCTGGATAACAGGTCCCATATCTGTATAAAAAAAGCTTTGATCATAGATGACTAACCATATGTGCCAGTATTGATATGTGCTGAGTTCTGATATACTAAGATACTTGAAACACTTAAAATTATTGGCATCACAGACAAGTGCTGTATTACACAATACACAGCACACAAAAGGAAATAAGTGTTGCTGTTGTGCTCCCTCCATTATATGTTTTAAAAAAAAAATACATAAATACAAAAGTAGAATCAATGAACTGAATAACCTTAATGGAACAGTTAAATGATGAATACATATATGAATGAAATGCATACAAAGCGAGATGTTAGTAAGAATGAAAATATATTATTAATGAATGCTTCTCTCCTAATGTTTAATACTTTATAAACATGATTTTTTATTCATCTGAAATGAATGGATGCTCTGCCTTCTCCTCTCTTCCCTTTGGACAGGAAGCAATTTACTTGAAATCTTTTATTTTCAGTTCAGATTATTATATATTGATGTTTATGGTAATTGTATTATCTACATTATACTATGTTACAGTACAAATTATTTTAAATCACCCATTCCACATATGCCTCCTTAGCAAATGCTACATCAAACTTGTAGACCTTCCAAAAAAAGGGGCCTAGGTGGCCTTGTCACAAATCCGGGCCTGCACACCATTAGCCAAAAATAGAAACTGGGTGCTAGTCCGAATATAAATAGATACCAAGGTGAGTTGACAGCACTTCAAGAAAGTTTTGAGGCAAATCTTTGAGCAAACAAAATGTAGTTTTATTGGTTCCAACGTTTCAGTTCCACACTGGAACTTTCTTCAGGGAATATATATATATTCCATAGTGTTACCGGCACTCTTGATAAAGTCCATTAGTGTGCCTGGGTGCAAAATCATCATAACTGATCCGTACCTCCAGAGAAAGATCTGCACTCACAGGACTTAAAAAAACTTTATTGTAGAGCAAAAGGACTGACGTTTTGACCCTCACTGGGCCTTTCTCAAACTGCCAAATGAACAATAAAAGTGCCTTATATCTACAATGAGGCAGGAAAACAACAGCATTGCCCCTGACGTGTTAACCCCGTCATACCAAAGCGACTATCATTTTAAACATCACTAAACATACATATAGCTAAAAAAGTTATAAATACATATCGATTAATAAAGTTAGATATTGATAGCATTCATTACTTGTTATAAATACATTTAAAATCAAGACACATAGTAGCAAACTTTACCACATTTATATAGTAACCTCTATAACCTCTGTAACCTCTATAGTGTCAATCTCTAAGTAAAATGTTTATTATAACACTTCTTTATCTATTAATTCCATTTCTAACATTATAGATCCTTCTACCCTTATTTGGTACAACATCACATAATTCCTTAATATATATTAATATGTCACTTCATTCATCATTACATTTAATTAAAAAATGTATCCCGGTGGGCCAGTCCGACACTGTTGTAATTCATGTGAGTGTGAGACACTTTGAGCAAAACCCAAGTTTTGTGACTCCTGGATCATTACTACTATAGAGATGCTGAACCTTTAGGCTGGTTCAATAAATTCAATATATGAAATGTGACATTTCTATATATTCTGTATATTCATTTTAGGGGTTAGTACTCCTTTAAATTTACATAATATCAGGCTTGTCACAAAGCTGATAAAAGATAGATTACAATGTCAATTATTGCTCAACCACATGTTGGGCTACAGAAACCCTCACACACCACCAAACCTCACCTGTGAAGCAGAATGGGAACTGCAGAAATTGAAAAAGTCTCTGAATGATTATGCATTTTCATGCCAAAATTCACTCTGTGTGTGCACCCAGACCAACACAGTGCCTGTGTATGACTTACCCCAGGCACAGGCACCAACTAGTAGTGCACACACCTGTTCTATACACAACAGTTCATGCTTTAGTAGGCACGCCAGTGCGAACATCAGTGTGAATTTCAGAGCGCACATCAGTGCACACATGCATCATCACGTATTGCCGCCTAGATACAAACTTTAAAAGGTTTTCTGTTAAAGAAAACAGTCAATGCTTGGTTATAGGCCTAGCTACCTGTATTATTACTTTAATGAATCTCTGATGTTTTGTACAACCTTTGCCTGATATGACCTTGTTTGAACTCTGCCTGCCTTGACCTTCTGCCTGACTCCAGCATCCATAGATGCTAGAATGCAGCCTGCCCTGATCTTGGCCTCTTTACTGATTATCGCCATCCTGCTTCCCCTCATAACAGGAGCAGGCTGAGACGAGAGGACAGGCTGTGACTCAGCCATTCTGTTGTGACTGTAGCCTAAAAGCAAGGGCACACCAAGCATATGGAATATGACTATGAAGATTTTCATTCATCCAGGTCATGGTATATACAGGAAACCCACTCATATCAATATCTGTTGTTTGATTCCCACCATCCGCTGGAACACAAACTGGGTGTCATTAGAACTCTGCACCACAGGGCGGAAGTTGTGGCAACTGATACAGAGTCCAAAGACAAAGAGCAAAAACATCTTAGAGGAGCTTTGAAAGCATGTGGCTACCCAGACTGGGCCTTTGTCAAAACAGCAGCAACCAAGCCCAACAGGAACACCAATAGAAATAACCGCCCGGAGACACATAGTAGGCGAAACATAGTCATCCCATATGTAGCTGGAGTGTCTGAGAAACTCAGGAGGATTTTTAACAAACACCATGTCCCTGTGTTTTTCAAAGCTAGCAACACACTGAGACAAAAACTGGTACACCCAAAAGATCCAACCCCTAAAGAAAAACAAAGCACTGTGGTATACAGAGTCCAGTGTAGCGAGGAGTGCACAGATCTCTACATTGGGGAGACAAAACAACTGCTCACCAAGCGAATGGCTCAGCATAGGAGGGCAAACTCTACAGGGCAAAACTCAGCTGTCTTTCTACACTTAAAAGACAAGGGACACTCCTTTGAATTTTGAAGTCCAAATATTGGATAAAGAAGACCGCTGGTTTGAGGCGTGAAAGAGGCAATTCATGTCAAGGTGGAGAGACCATCTCTGAACAGAGGCGGGCCTTCGACACCACCTGTCTGCTACATACAATGCTGTTCTAACATCTGTACCCCGGCGGATTCAGAACACTTCACACATCCATTCATGCAACTCTCACATGTAACACCTGTATCTAGGAGTTGCATGACACATTGGATAAACCTATCACAACTACACAGAATCAACACCTCTGTGAATTTCTTCAGATGTCACCCCCTTGAAGAGTTACAATGTGCCATTGTAAATGGATTAGTGGAAGAGTTTATATGTCGAGAACTTCCCACACCAGTCAGTTGAACGGAAGAAGCTGCTCGGATGAGTAGTGAAACGTCTTCATTGATTACTCAGCAAGTCCAGTTGTTTTTAGATTTACCTATACTAGATACAAGCATATCTTGCGGATTTTATTGAAACAGAGAGAATCGAAATAACTCAAATCAGCAGCTTCCTCTATCTGAACTGAAAAACACAGCTTCCACGTGGATTCCATTAATCTGCATGCAGGAAGCTGTATCTTTCAGTGCAGATAGGCGAAACCATGATTTCAGCTGATCGGCTTCTCTCCAACTCGTTAAAATTCACATATAAAGAGTTCAATATGCTTTTTGTGCCCCTGCCCTAATAATTCACAAGTGAGACCTAGAAGACAGAGAGATAAGATGGCAATGCAGTGCCTCTTGAGAGTTTTTTCCAAAAACTTTTGTGCTTTAATTCACTGGGGGTATCCAAACATTTTTGGACCACCACTGAATTAGGCATTCTTTGTGCTTATTATTATTTATTCATTGTCCATACTCAAAAAACAGACACAAGAAAAATTCTCTCTAAACTGAAGCACCAACTGCATTCCCAATATACAGAGTTGTCTGGATTCAACAGAAATGTATTTATGAGGGATGGGCAGGAGGAGGCATGTAGGCATCACACTGAAAGTTTAGCACAGGGAGAAAGTCAACAATAATCTTTGGCTATATCCTCCTCTGTGGTGACAACAACTCTGCAGACACTAAAGCAAATGTAATGTTATAGGTGGAGGGTGCATTCCTCCTATGAAACTTGCCTTCCTCTTGCTGATAAAAATCTGAGCAGCCAATATCCATTGCCGCCCCAAGCCAGCTCTGTAAATTGGCAGTGCCAAGTAGAAGGAAAAAAACCTGCAGCAAAGAAGAATGCAATCTAGTGTTATAAACTGTATATATTTGTAAATGTTGCAAATTGTATATTGGGTCAACTCTTTTGTATTAGTATTTCTTTCATTTAAAAACAAAAAATCAAAAAACTTTTCTGTTTATCTGTGCAGGTCTACTTGCTTGACTTGTTTTCACACAATACAAAGCTTTTGCAATACCTTTTTCAAGTGTACATAGGCTTCAGAAATAACAGTAGAATTGTCTCATACATACTGGGAATGACAATCTCTAACCTGATTTGCTTCTGTAATAAATGATTATTGAAGTTTAGGATACTTTGCCATCAAATCACGTCTGACATTTTCAAATGTCAATGTCACAACATTTCTATTCTAATTAAAAGTGCATTTAGAAAAAAAAACGGCAAAACGAGAAAGGATAGTATTATCACAGGATAAGTAGGCATTGATTCCAAATTCCTCCGGATTGTCTGTTATATTAATTTTGTGCATTGGAAATGAGGCATGTTCTGACAAATGATAGACAATGAAACATAATAGGCATAATTACTGAGATACTCTTGATCTGGTTCACTGTGTAGATGCCTGTCATGCACATCATCTCAAGATAAATAATTGACATGAATAGCATCAAGACTGCAAAGACTTTTTCTAAGAACAACTTTGTTAGCATGACGTAACACTGCTTGCAGCATGTTTAGCATAAGAATTCCATAAAGACATCACTCCTGAGGTTATTCTTTTCTAAGTACTTTTCCTTTGCTTCAACCATAACCTTTTCACTTGCATCAGATCTAATCTGCCTCTGTAACCGCTGGGACATTTTCGGTTGTACATCCATGAATGCCCTGTACTAATGGCTCAGCATTAATCTATTCCAACTCAATTTAATATAAGCATTTCTAGCCATTCTTATGTGAGTTGCATGAGTTACTAGATATACACACTTCCTTTACTGAACTCACCAATAATCTGATGCTCCTTGCTACAGTCCTTAGCATACTGTAGTTAGTAATTTAAAGGAGAACTAAAGCAAAACAAAGAATTACACTCTAAATGCTTCCCCATCTGTTCCAACTCCCAGTTGCTCTAATTCTTTTCTATAATAGTATTCACAGCACTAAAGCTACCACCCCAATAAACTATGTCCTAGAGGGCTTGAATTGGTAACCTGATCATGCTACCTTTTAGCATGATGGCCAGAATAATAAGGCCCAATAATGTCAACTATAACTATGTCAACAGTAATGTACAAACTAATGACCACTAATCTTAGAGGTGGTTTTGAACTAGTTTCTTTGAGAAACCCTTCAGTCACAATTGTGATCTGTGCCTGTTAGTGAATTGGCAATGTCCCTATGCATGTGATTCCTGGTGAAAAGTCACTAGCCACTTCGCCCTTTAATAAATCTGCCCCATTGTATCTTGTTTGTTGATAAAGGTGGAAAATACCTATTGTTCTGTAAAAATCAATGAATATTGCGAGAAATTAATCTGCTGTTTAATTTTCCAGCCTTGCACATTTATATCACTATGGGCTTTAGAATATGCAGGAAATAATGGATTTTATTTGGCATACTGTACAGGCAGTGTGTTGAGTAATTATTTAACAAGATCAATTCATAATGAAAAAATGATACCACTAGACACTACATGGGTATGCCTTACAACTAAAGGTATAAATTATAGTTCACTTACAGAATACCTATTTTATAATTGAGCAAGTTAATACATCTGGAGATCCCTGCCACTGCTCTATTTCCCTGCCACCTGACTCGCCAGAACTTGCAAAACTACTCAATACCAGATCCAGGGGCTGTTTGGACCTCTGTGTACTTTAAATACCAGGGCCTATTATAGATCTCATACTGTTGTTGAAATAATCAGTACGTGTTCCTCCACAGCCACTAGGGTTGCCACCTGGATGGTATTTTACCAGCCTGGCAGGTAAAAATGATGCTTGATGCCAATGTTATTGATAGGAAAAAATGGCAAGAATATAGGAAGGCTGGTATTTTTTTCCAGAAATGGTGGCAACCCTAACAGCCACAGGTAGCCTTAGTCAGCTCCTTGCTTTGTTTCTGCTGTTACCTGATCCTTCTTCTATTGGCTCCTCAGGCCCATGTGTGCATCACGAGCCAATCAGAGGCAAGCAAGCTCATTTATTCTCTGTTCCTACTGGCTCTTGCTGCACTGAGATATAATGACAGTTGCTGACTGCCTGCGTTTCTAGAACAGCTGAAGTAGAGCGGAATGAGACTGCCTTTTAGAGCTGAAGACACCAGGTCCTTTATCTTCACAACAGTAAGAATAAAGTAAAGCATGTATGTTGCAAAGTTGCTTGAATTCTATGTGAATCCCTTAATTTAACAGGAAGACATTGCATCCCCTTTAAACCGCAAAGCAATAAAAGTAAGTGCAGGATATAAGCTGCAAAGTATTGCCAACCTAATGTAGACCACAAGAACTAACTACAAGGGGCAATGTAAAAACCAAAAAGAAACATAAAAATGATTGTAAAGCTTGGTCTTTGCTTTGCCTAAAAAAATACCCAGCATTATATTTAAAGGCTCACATTCATAAGTGAAATCTACCCTTCACAATTTTATCCTGAGGTAAATGTCATTTAGGACAGTGATATACTTGTTACAGAAATACTAATGGTGGAGGGTTTGCTAGGAGCAGCAGTTCCTCAACATAGGGAATTCTGAAGGTTGCTTAGGCTTGATTTGAAAAAAGCATTAAAATATAGTATGTCTTTATCATGTTACATTTTCAATATATACATCCTATAGAGATATCATTAACCTCAAGTACTATACCTTGAGGCCACTGGGAAATGCAGAATCAATGAGCCTCCAGCAGTCTCAGAGCTGGAGAAACAGTCGGGTTTCTGGCAAAGAAACATTAGTGCTGGAAGAGGTTTAGGATAATAAGAACAAAGGTGTTATTAATGGGAGTACATAGAATCACCAGAAGAGGGGAATCACAAGCATGTGAACAGCTATTGCAAAATAAAATCACCCTGTAGAAAAATTGGCAATAGATATTTAGAATACCCAAACATATGATTTTACATTTATAAACAGGGGCGGAACTACCGGGGGAGCAGGGGGTGCGAGCGGGCCAGGGCCTGCACCCCCTCAGGGCCCCCTGGCATATTCCCGGGCCAGTTCCGGGTGTACAGAGGGGGGCGGGGGCCCGGCTGCGCGTCCTGTGCCAGGGCCCGCCCCCCTCTAGTTCCGTTTCTGTTTATAGAAGACAGTTAGTATGACTACAGCATGAAATGAAATGCCACAACTGTTCCTGGTGATATGATACTGTATTTTTGTAACTCCTCTACATTGTATGTTTCCATTGCTTTGTCAAGAACATTTTTTTCTGTTTGCGTCAAATAATGATTAAATTGGGTAGTAATTAGATTGGATAATACCAAGGGTATCCTTTACTGAAAAAGAATAATTTTCCCTTTTTTAAGAGTAACTATAGTAGAGTTCCTCTAAGACTATGTACAGATCTGGGCCTATTCCTCTGCAGCATGTGTGTGCTTATGACTAGAAGAAATATGGAGTACAATAGACGGAAAAAAAGGCAGTCTCTATGTGCTGTCAGCAATACAACTAGTGCTATTTCTGTAATTGTGCGAGATTGAGAAATTTGTCTCAGGAGGTACTAAACTAGGTGTTATGTTTTGGTAGCCGAGGATGAGTAGAGTATAACAGTGCTTTATTAGCTGACTCATGCAGCCATTATACAACTAACTCTATCACTTTTAAACTGTCCAGGAAGTATGCACAGTATAAGTCTTGAGCACAGTGTCATCTAAAGGCCATTTGTATAAACACCACATATTCCCCCTATAGTAGGAAAGCATTTGGACAACTATAATAAAAAACAACAATTAAACAGTATGCATTGTAAAACAATATTATACTTTCTTCACATAACAATGTCCTTGGTCCATGCAGGTCATTTTCTGATTCTCTCAGTACGCTTTATAGGTTCACTTTCTTCAGACCAATTGCAGTTGACATCAGGAGTAGGAAAATGTCCTTTATCAAATGGAGCTTCTCCAAAGTCATATCTAAAAGGAGCAAGACGACGTGCATTCCATATGCGTCCATCAGACAGTTCATACGTCTATGGTCCTCGCTGGCGTCTCACTTCATGTGGTGTAGTAAATCTAGATTGTCCTTGTTTCAGTAGTCCTGATTTCTTAATTCTGACTAAAGATCCAGGCTTAAAGTGCACTTCTCTTGCGCCACGTTTTCTGTCAGTATAAGCCTTTCATTTGGCTTGGTAACGTTTCACAATGTCAGCAGTAGATGATTTTGTAGGCACAGTATTTTGTGGAAGTTTGATGTCTGCAACATGTAACTTAGTGCGCATCTGTCTGCCATGTAATAATTCAGCTGGAGATGATTGGGTTGTTGCATGGCACGTTGCTCTGCCATGCAACAACCCAATGCCATGCCATACTCTGCCTGTCCTATGCTCCCTGTGTGTGTCATGCTCTGCCTGCCCTACTGTGTACCCTGTAGGGGTTTGTTCTGGGAGTTTGTTAGCATTTGGAATTGTTGTAAGAGACCCTAAGGTGTATTATCATGTGCTGGGGGGTGCTGTGCTATCCACAGGGGAGGAGACGGCATATGGATTAAAGGGTATGTTTATGGTATATTTAATGGTATGACTTACATTTTTCACATATGAGTGATATCCCTGTCGTGAGCACCATTTGTTTTTTTTGGTGTGTTACCACCATTAATGTGGACATGGTCTTAAAAGTTGTTGAGATAAAATGGATGTGGTTTAAATGGGTGTGGTTTAAAAGAGGGAGTGGTCAACACTGGCTTCCATTATCGGCCCTCCAACACGTAGGTCAGAAAAATTTAGGCCCTCGAAACCACAGAAATTGGACAGCACTGGAGCAACACATGTAACAACCACCATAAACAGCCAGAGATAATAGTTATAATAGTGAACAAGAAAGTTAATGTTTTATGCTTTATATTTTTATTTAGACAATGTATTTTGCATCACTGGAATTATTGGTATTATTTTTGTTGCAAAATTTTTTTTTTACCACATTGGAGGAAGAGAGTTGTTTGCATTAAAGGCAGAAGACTCATAAGTTTAAACCTTATATAATTCTCTAATTTGCCAGTTTCATAATATGAAATGAAGCTATACTTATTTAAAACTTTAGCAAAAGATTTCTCCTGGACGGAATCTAAGGATTATGCCTGATTAAAGCATGTAGTCTCTCTTAATAACGTGCTTGAAGCTTAGAGTATGCAATTTCTCTGGAGAGATACGGTATATAAACACATTGCCTTTATTTTTAGCTCTTCCTCCAATCAGTTATGAAATTGTATTTAACTGTTTCCAGTGTATCAACAGTAGAGATATGGGGAGAAAAAACAGACATCCACCATAATATAATCCAAAAAAGCATTCTCAATCCAGCAACTGTGCCAAGTGTAAAACATTTATTTAAAGATCTAGAAATTTTTTTGGGGTAGCCTCCCTTTATCAAATGCACTTTATAGATCACATCATCACATCAGTTTATGTCCTAGTGAACCTTACAATCTAAGGTACCTATCTCATTCATACACATTAGAGTCAATTTAATCAGAAGCCAATTAACCTGCCTGTATGTTTTATTTGATGTGTGGGAAGAAAGTGGAGTACCCAGAGGAAACCATTAAATGTGGTTACCAAAGTCTGTCATCTTTATTTTTAGTAACAGTGTAATAGTGACAGCACTAATTATTTTTTGTAACCCTTTTGCTAGAATTTGGTTGGGTTTTTCTCTACGTTCATGTATTTTAGTCTATCAGAGGCTAAATATCCTTTTAACCTTCAGAAACTGGGTATAAGAAATAGTTTTTTTTGTACCCAGTAGACGAAAATTTAAAAAAAATAATAAATTATATCTATTGGTCCCTTGTGATACAGTACATACTGAGAATACCATTTTACTTGATCACTAACACATCGACACTTCACAAGCAACATATTAATCATCTTTTCCATATGTTATCCACATTTCTGTAATTATAAACTCTTCTTTATAAACTTTCTTGTTTATAAGAGTTTATAAATTATAAACTCTTTCTTGTTGAAAAATACCTTTTTCTCTACAACAAAAAAACCCCCAATATTTGCATAACTAGGGGTAGCACTGTTGCCTATACTGGTACCCTTTCTTTGATTATAAGAAATATTTGCCAAACTGAAAACATTTCCTGTTTAGAACAAACATTAGTAACCTGACCATAAAATAATCACAGAGGCCTATTTACTTTTAAACTTCTCTTAAAGGAGAAGGAAAGGTTACAACTAAGTAAGCCTTATCAGAAAGGTCCATCTAAATATACCAGTAAACCCCCAAAGTAATGTTGCTCTGAGTCCCCTGTCAAAAGAAACACTGCATTTCTTTCCTTCTATTGTGTACACATGGGCTTCTGTATCAGACTTCCTGCCTTCATCTTAAACCTCATTGCCCTGGGCAAGAGCATGCTCAGTTTGCTCCTCTCCCCCCACCCCTCCCTTATCTACTGTAATCTGAGCCCAGAGCAGGGAGAGACTCAGGCAGGAAGTGATGTCACACCACATTAATACTGCAGCTCCTATTCTAAACAAACAGAGAGTTTCTAGAGCTTTTTACTCAGGTATGGTAAAATATTCTACAGAATAAATATAGCATTCTAGCTTGCACTGCTGCAGCTAATCTATTGGCAATAAAATGCCTCCATAGCTTTCCTTCTCCTATAAGGCTAAAAAATGAAAATGTTTAAATGTACTGGGAAAATAAAGTTGTTAGAGATTATTCCTATTGATTTCTATTGAATCTTGCCAGCTTTTATTTGCCCAGATTTTTTGGTGACTTTTTTCAGACTTTTCCCTTAATAAAATTCAGACTATTCATGGTTTAAAAAAATACTTCTGCGTATTTTTTGTGTCTGCACTTTTTCTCTATTTAATTATGCCATTGTTTTAATGGCATAATTAAATGGCAAAAACTATATCTAGAGTGAACCACATCTATTGTCTAGTGTGAAAGATATTATTTTGACTTCTGTTTCTCCACCAGTCACGGAATCTCTCTTGATCTCCTGCACAAAACAGCCAGAAACAGATACAATGTTTCTATCTTGATTTGCTTTTAGCAGAGAGCCCAGAACAGCTACCAGGTGCACTTGGATACATTTGTAACAATTTAAGATAAGCAAATAAGTTATTGTAACAATTTAACATTAGCAGGTCTCTTGGGGAGAAAGTGACTAGCAGCTTAAAGGTCAATTCACTTTTATTTGCAAAACTGTAATAACACGTAAAAATCACAGAAATGTATTCAAACTTTCATAACCTATCAAATCTTGTAAAATGAACATGGTAATTAGGGTGTGTGGCCACAAAAATGGGCGCAGTCAAAAATGTTGCCACACTCTGTGTGGCAAGTCTTTTTGTTCCTCTTTCTGTTTCCAAAATGTTTGGATGTATGCAGTAGCCTTTCTCAAAGTGAATAAACGCAAACAACCATGTCCAGATATAGTGTGTGTGTGTGGGGGGGGGGGGGGGTGAGGGTGTGTGGGGCCTAGGGACAAACCAAGTTAAAATCTGGCACTGCAAACAACTTGTGTCTAATTAACTTGTGAAGGTGGGAAGGTGCAAGCTGTGACATCATATTACATAACCAATGTGAGAGAAGGTGAGGAAGAAACATTTGCATGTAACTTTTACATAAATATATATATATATATATATATATATATATATATATATATATATATATATATATATATATATATATATATATTTGTAGATTTTACACTATGCTACACATAATAATCTTGGCATTCCTGGACACTATCAGAGATTAAATCTAATTAAGCAAACCCATTTACATGTTGTTAGGAAATCCTGAAGTGGTAGAATAAGTAGAATGATGATGTATTATTTTAAGGCTCATCCATTATGGCATAAATTCTATTCACATCTTTTGTCTTCTTGATCAGGAACATTTTATAGGGAATACAGCAAGTAAACCAATGACCATAGTAAGCAATGTATGAAATACTTTGAATATGTCAAGTGGTGAGTGGTGATTAAAGTCATGACCAAAACACATTTTTCTCTCCAGAGATTCTTAAAGTTAATTTAGTAGAAAAAGATTTTTCAATATCCAGCATCGGCAGACTCATAAATCTTCTGAGTGTTAACCACCAAATTACAAGTGATTGTTAATTAAAACAGTGTCTCAAAAATGTCCTCCTTAATCCAAATATAGAAATATGAGATTTAACTTTGCCATAAACACCCTAAATTTGCTGAGTAACTGATGTGATTTTTTATTATAAAAGGGCATTTCTTAACTCCTTAGTTACAGGTGATAAGTTCAACTTGCTATATTTTAGTTGTGGAATAAAATGCACGGACAGTTACAGGCACCTGAAGACTGTGTTTACCTAGTCATTGATGAATGAAGATATATGTACGTAGTGAAAATTTAAATTACATGTCCTTAGATAGAGTTGTGCACAACATCAAAGGTCAAAAGGATGGGGCAGCAGGATACAGTTATTGTAAGCCAAGATCCAGGCAAAAGGGTAGGCAGCAAATTTCACAGTCCAAAGTCCATGCAAGGGAAATTCAAATGTATATAAAGGGATTTTTCATTTTCTGTAGTGGCCCATTATTAGGTTCTACTTGTTAGTTTCCTGGGTGTTTATTCTTCGTGAATCCTGCTTGAACTTCCTGTTATTGACCCTTGCCTGCCTGCTGACTATTCTGATCTCTCCAATCTGACCCTTGTCTGTCTGCTGACTATTCTAAGCTCTCCAATCCTGATCCGTGCCTGTCTGACCATTCCTTGAGCTCTGTCTGCACTGACCCGGCCTGTCTGGTTATTATTGAACTCTGCTTGTACTAGCCCGGCCTGCCTGACTACGCTTTCCATCCCATATCCTTGGTAAAACGATCATGACCCTTTGCTTGTCCAAAACCCTTTGCTTGGCTCCTTTTTTATTAAGACCTGGCGGCATCCTATTAGCGCAGGGCTCCTCTGGAAGTGAAAGGCAGAAGCAACAAGGTTGCCGAACGTGACAATGAGTATCTGCAACAATAATAGGACTGGTTCTTTTTCATGAAGTTACAGTCACAGGAATTAAATGGTCCATGGGAAGGAAGACTTTCTAAATTAAAGATGTTACCACTACCATTTGAATAGAAGGTGTCAAAATAAGGTAAGGGGGGATGCAGGATGGGTCCCCAGAGAGACGAAATGTCACCACTGGCAGTGGTGGCTCTCCTAGCAAGCAAGACCCTGAAGGACAGCCCTGCTGCAGGCCTGGATGTGCCAAGTATAGACAGCAGTGGAAACCATTTTGCATCAATCACAGCAAAATTACAGCATAGAAGTGAATAAATATTCTTGCTTCTATAGTTTGTAAATTCAGAAAAACAAGAGAGAAAGGTAAGAGTAGAGGCAGGCTTTAAGTTCTGTGGTTCTTTCTCTGAGTGGAGTTCTAAGTTATAATGTAATGGAATGGGAGTTCATTTGAAATTCAGTGTGAGTTTCATTACTAGCCATTGTTATTGCCCACTGTTGCAGCGTCAATAACCATAAAACGCTTCTTAATTAAAGAGGCCCACAATATACAAGAGCATATTTACATTGTTCTGCAAAATGTAAACATCCTGCATCGTTTTGGTGGGAATCTATACTGCTCCATCTGAATCTACACATCACTGTTTTATTTTAACAAAGATCCAAGCCAATTTTACACACCTAATTAGTTTGCTCCAAAAATCCATTTATTATGAATAGTTGCAGACATTAAGTAACAGTCTGTGTTTCTGGCATTAATTCTAAATTACTTCTTTGCAGCTGAATTATTGCTAAATCACTCGGTTTAACATATCACAGTAGTAACATTCTAATGGCAGTTGTCTTGGTTTACAGGATGCCAGCTTGATTATATCCTCTGAGATACATACACAGGGGTAAACTAATCAAGAATTAGCACAAGGTCATTGCCAAATTGGCTTTTTCATGTTAAGATTCAGTACATTTATATTTAATATATAATATCTAAACATTCATATTTGCTTTAAAAGGAGACTGAGCTAAAGCTGTTTAAAATTTAACTGAGGTACAGTAGCCTACAAGGAACACCTTGAACTATTTTTATACTGCAACCTGATAAATAATTTGGTGGATTTGTACCTTCCAACTCTAATGAAGCAACGTTTTTAACCATTTTAACAGCATTAAATGCATTCAGGGTCGGACTGGGGGGTCTGAGGCCTACCAGGGATGCTGTCTCCAGGCCCCCCTCCCGCCCCTTGCCCCGCCGAGGTGCACTGCGATTGTGCATGCGCGCGAGTAGTTTCTTGCCCCCGCGATTGCACATGAACGCCTACTGGGTTCTCGCCATGATTCCGCACTCGTATGCGTACTTTTTTTTTCTCGTCCTGAAGTTAATTTTTAAAAGGGAGTGGGTCTGGACCCTGAATGCATTGCTCAAGCAGTTGTCGGTATCTCCCGAGCCAACCTGCTATATTTTTCACTTGAGTTTACATAGCCTATACTATTCATTTGTAAAAGTGATAAATGATAGGAAGAGGAGAACCACAGAAGTTAACTATAATGAGTGATATACTGTAGAACATCCCTTTGCATCCATAGAGCAGCAGAGCTTTTTTATAAGCTCTTAAGAAAGTGTTTGTGTTGTGTGAGTAAAAGTTACCTGTATTTGGTGATATTGCCAGCAGACTTTGATCTATGGCTTTCTATTTGTTTTTCATAGGCATTGACCCTGCCAGACAGCTGTGGGACTACAAAATTTCTCCAGAATACTTTCCTTTTATGTTACATAGAGTATATTAATAAACTTTATATTTTTATATAAAAAAAACCCTATATTCTATATCAGATGTAAGTCCACAGTTTAATGTTTTATTCACTTGCATGGCTAGTGAATCATTTTTAAAGAATTTTACTTTAGCCCTGTCTGTTATTATTGATTACATTTCAGAAACAGCCAGTACCCTTGGGTTCTCTTCCCCTCGTCTTTGTTCTTTTTGAAAGGGTCTGGTCCAGACTGTTGTTTCTTGCTCTTAATCACATACATGACTAATCAATAATTAGGAGAGAATTTTATTTAGTCCTCGTCTTTGTTTCTTTTTGAAAGGGGTAGATGTTCTTGGACCCTTGGAAATTTCTGCCTTGTATGCCTATACCATGGTCATTCCCCATTTCTATATGAGAAGAAAGAGACAGAGGGAATGATAATATGTAAGGAGAAGAGATTAAGAAAATAAATGGATAAAGAGAGAACAAAAAATAGTGTGAAGATTGAGCCTGCTGTAAAAAGTTCTCTGGTGGGAGAGACACTGCCTGCTAGTGGAACACTAAGGTATTCCATATTAGAACAACAAAGGAAAAACAGGTTGCTTATGAAATATGCTCTTCTCCCAGGTTGGCATTCCCCAAGCCATGTTAATAAATCAGACATTCTTTGCTTTAAATTTAATTAATATGGCAACAGTTCTGTTATTTTTTTAGAGCAAGGGCACACAAAAAATCCTCTGCTTCTCTCTGTTTTTATGAATAATAATGAGGTGGAGAGAGAAGCGCTGTGCTGTAATCAGCATTGCATTTAAAAGTACAGTTTCCGCTTGTGTGTGGCTATACTGAGAAAAGCAGATATCCTCCTAAAATAAGTGAAAGCAGGCATTTTCCACACAGGCGGAAACGGTTCTTTTAAGTGCAGAAACAGAAAGCTCTCTGCTTCATTAATATTTATTAGGTTGAGAGAAGCAGAGGGAACGTGCTAGTACCCTTGCCCTTAGTCATGCTACAGCATAGTTATATTCAAAGGGAACAGAAAAGAGAAAAAAAATGTTGAAAAGATAGCACAAAGCTCTAGGGACTATTTCACTAGGTTGTGGGCAGCTTCCCCCCGTCACTATATTATGCAATGTTGGATCCTATTATGCCAAGAAGTAGGGATGGGCGAAATAATTTGCCATAGTTAGATTTGCGGCAAATGTTTGAGTTTCGCCGTGGGCTAAATTTTTCTTGAAACTGCATACAAAACATTGCATTTTTTTGCCCTCACACTGTCTATATAAGGAGGTGCAGAGGCAGCCATTACTAAGTGCGTATTTGGTAGTGGATAGAGTAGGAGATAGGAGAGTTTTGTGTGTCAGCATTGGGTCGCAGTGTGCCTACTGCTTCACAACCTATACAGTCGCAGCAGGCAGAGGCGGTGGTAGACTGGTTGATCCAGGCTACCTCATCTGCAGCAGGCACCAGTGAGCTGCAGGAGGTGGTGCCTTCTGGCAGCTCAGTGCTGGGAGACACCCCATACCCCTTATTGTTTGATCCTGAGGTGGACTTGGGCCCAGACACCCAGGATCTTTTTGATGAGCAGACAGGAATGGGAGGTGTATTCCTGTCTGATGAGGAGGGTGTGGCACAGCCCACCACATCAGTAGGGGGTATTAGGCAGGGTCTCCTAATGGCAGGGCAGCAGGCTGCTGGTGTGGGGTCAGACAACAGCATGCCGGATGTGGGTGTGGATGCCATGTATGATGCAGGATCTGGTCTGGGGGAGGACCTTGAGGATAACTGGGACAGACCCTGGGAGCCGGCTCAGGAGGATAACAGCAGCAATTCAGGGGGGAACTGTGTGTTGTTGTTGTTGTTGATGATGATGAAGAGCTGTCCCTACAGAGACATATAACTCCACCAACCACTGCTAGAGGGGACAGGCAACAGGGCAGCACTGCACCTGGGTCCATCCCCAGCCCTCCACAGCAGGCAAGGCAGTGGCCTGCACTTCAGCAGCATGGGCATTTTTCATGTGCCAGACAGAGGCGTGCCAGCTCTGCAGGCAGAAAGTTTGAAGGGGGCAGACAGGGTCACATATGGAAACGTCGGCTTTAAGTTCCCATATGAAATGTCATCACAGGATGACGTGGGAGTAGCACCAAAGTGGCAGGGCACTGGAGGGCAGTGGTGCTTTCTGTCCATCTCCTCCCATTCCTCAGGGAAGAGGTGCTAGCTCCCCATCCCCTGTAGCAGGGGAAGAGGATTCTGAGGCTCACAGTTGTAGGCGGCCACTGTGTAGCTCTGCCTCTTCTGCAGCCCCCTCTGCCTCCTCCTCACTGCCATTTTTAGTGCAGCCCCTGTACCACCAGGTTTCCCTCACCTAGTTCATCAGCCACAAGGCACCTCTCTCTCCCAGTCACCCCCAGGTGCAGAGGCTCAATACCTGCCTGGCAAAGCTTCTGGCAGTGCAGCTGCTGCCCTATCAGCTAGTTGAAGCAGCCAACGTGCTGGAATTCTACACTGCACATGGTGGAGTGTCTTGTGGAGCAGCATTGTGTGGTCAACACAGAGCACAGTGCCAGGGGTACACTTTATACCCCTGGTTTTCCTCCTCAAGCACACTTTGGATGGCTTGCTAGAGGAGGGTGACGTGCCTGAGGAGGAGGAGGAAGAGAGCAGGCAGAAGGAGTTGGGGTCAGGAAGAGGATGAAGTTCTGCTCGATGAGGAGGATGAGGTAGAGGAGGACTGGGTGCCTGCACAGCATGGGGAGCAGGGCACACACCACCAAAACAACCCAGCTATTGTCCGTGGCTGGGAGGGCACAGAGTAGGTGGAGGAGGAGGTAGATGACCTGCTGCATCTAGAAGGCAGTCAAGAAGAGGTCGGGGCACCTCTTCTACATGTCTGCCCATATGCAGACTCCGAAGCAATCCCTGGATCTTTTCCATCAAAGACCGGATGATTACTGGGTGGCCATTTTGCTTGACCCACAGTACAAGGGAAGGCGGGGGAGTTCCTTGTACCCAGCCAGAGAGAGAGGAGGGTGGGTCAATTGAAGAGGGCTCTGAGCACAAAACTGGTGGAGTCCTTCCCCCAATCTGACACTTCTCAGGCCTCCACACATCCAGCAGAGATGGGGGTCTAGCAGCAGCAGCAGCATAGGTGGTGATCTCATGGGTGTGTGGAGGAGCTTTTTCGAGCCTCATCAGCAGCAGTAGGACCAGTCAGCACCCAAAGTCACCACCAACAGTGGATGGAGCATATGGTGGCTGACTACATGGGGTCTGTCAGTGTGCAGGACGACATGTGCACTGATGATGACCCCATGCATTTCTGAGTGCAGAGACAGTGGCCAGAACTGGCACAGTTTGCTCTGGAGGTGCTGGCTTGCCCCCCTGTCTTCAGTGCAGTTCAGGTGGGGTGGTCACTGAGAAGCGGACATGGCTAGCCACTGAAAAAAAATAATGAGGCATGGATAAGCAGGGATATCCAAGTGCCCATTGCAGACATCAGAGACTAGCCTCCTCTCCTCCTCACAGATGTACCCTCCTCTCTCCATTGCTGCCTATACTCTCCTCTCATAGACTCCTCCTCAATAGTTTTGCCTATTCCCCATCTGACTGCTATCTCTGCTTCTGCTGCTGCTAGCACTAGTACTACTGCTGCATTGTCTGCAAATGTTTTTCTGTTGGGCGCCTATCAAAGCCCCTACTGCTGTTACTCCTAATACTGCTACAATGTTGGCAAATGTTTTTCTGGTGGGACCTACCAAGGCTAATAATAACGTTGCTTCTAAAACGGCCACATGGTTGGCAAATTTCTTCTGGTTGAAGTCTGTCAAGGCTATTAATAATTTTACTTCTATTACTGCCAACTAGTTGGCAAATTTCTTCTGGTGTTGAGTCTATCAAGGCTTCTTACTTACTTATAATACTGCTGCATAGTTGGCAAATTTCCTCTGCTTGGTGTCTGTCAATGCTCATAACAATTTTACTTTTAATACTTCCGCATTGTTGACAAATAATTTTCAGGTTGGAGCCAAGGCTAATGATAATGTATGTTGCTTCTACTACTGCAGCATGGTTGGCAAATGTAGTCACACTATTACCCAAAGTCCTACTAAGTGCTGCCTCTAAGTGAGATGTACAGTATGTAAGAAGATTTGCATTATGTGTAAGGTGCGACCAATAAAAACCATAATGGATTTGAGTGCTACTCAATTCAATAGCAAATTCGTCAAATTAGGCACCTGTGCGTCAAACTGGGTGCCCGCACGTCAAACTTGGCAGGTGAACATCACATGACATGCTCATCAGACACACTTCAAAATTGGGCGTCACCAGTATAAATACCCAATGCCCTGCCCTTACACCCGTAGGAGTAGAAAACTTTTCCAGCGACACGATGGCAGGTCCTGGCATGCTGACTGAGGAGCAGCTTGGCTTCTTCATTAAATACCTACACCAGGATGGGTATGATGACATCCACCCTGGGACCCCCAGGGTGCAGTCCCTGTGACGGAACATAATGGAGAGGCTGCGGCGCAGGCTGAGAAGGCTTTTCAACGTCCGTCTGAGGCAGCGTGTCGTCCAGCGGATCTGGAGTGACTTAAAGAGGCAGCACCCAGATCTAGTGAATCAGCTAAGGGCAGGAGTAGAAGGTAGATTTATTTAAACAGAATATTAATATTTAATATTTTTATATTTAAAAAAATTTTTTTAAAACCTGTATATTTGGAGTTTATTTTTAATTTAACTACTACTCTGATGGTTTTTAAAGTTGTTTGGATAAAATGCCAGAACTATGACTTTTCTTAATTGGAGTCATGTCACATTAAATGACATAGTTTTTCAGATTCCTTACATGTACACATAAATATATGGTTCATCCACATAAATATATGGTTATACATTGTGCCTGTAGATGGTGCTTTTTGGTTAAACAGCAATATAGACTGAGTAATAGTAGATACCATTACCAGTTGACCATAGCTAATGTCAAAAATCACAGATGTTTATAAGAAACTGGCAAAATGTGAGCACTTTTTTTCTTTTGTGAATATATAAGTCATGTAACAATGCAGGGCATGTGTGTAGCAGTATACTAAGTGAAACCTTCTTGTGAATTGGTCTTCCCATTGACTCCAATGCAATTCAGCACATTTTGACGCAAAGCACAACATGCCATATTCTTTTATCACAGTCTACATAGTTTGAAAGCATTGGTAGCCCCAAAGCTGAAAAAAGATGGCACACCCATAGACTCAAATTTAGTTTCCACAAATTGCTTTGCGTGGTGTCACACATCAAAACACAGAAGCAACAAAATCTATGTTTGCGTCAAATCAGTTTTGTGAATTTTTTGCCATTTTGCAAATTTTTCGTTGAAGCGAAACGCCACAGATTCGCCCATCACTAGTGATGATGTTATAATATATGAAGTCCTTGGAACACTTGGGCTGGCTGGGCTTAATTGCTGGCTTCATGTGGCCCACTGCAAGCTAAAACCGGTCAGATAGTCTTTGCTATTTGGACTGTATTTGTTAATGCCATAGCCTTAAATTTTAGGTTCATTAACTTGCATACTGTTGTGGCTGGTATTGCCGAGCGAGAGCTCAATAATTTGACTTTGATTGCCATCTGATTGTAAAGTATTAAAAACACACTCAAATATTTTTAATACAAATACATTACATGTGTCTCTTTATTTAAGGAGGGAACATTTTTGTGTCATTCACATGTTCATCTCCCCCTGTTCCCAAAGTGTTTTCAGATTATAATACAGCCTATGAAACATTGCTAAAGTTGGAATCCATGACAAAGGAAAGTAGTTGGATTGTCAAATTAGTTCCTGAAGAAATTAGATTACTATTTGAGAAACTATGACTGCTGCTATTTTACTAACAAAGAAGTTTATACAAATGTTATGTTGCTTTCTTTTGCTAAAGCTGCTGCTATAGTTGCTGCAGTTGTGCTGGAAAGCACATAAAATCGTTCATTTTAATCATTAAAATAATTGTCATTTATATAAACATGAACATTTGGTTCTTTTGATAATGGTTTTTGCTTTGCTTTGATCAATGTAGCCATGTCTTAGTATTTATCCTTGATATTATTTGTTGCTTGTTATTTTTGAATCTGCATGCTAAAAGGCACTGCAGCCAAGTACTTTGCTTGATATGAAACATTTATTTCAACTTTGCATTGGCAGTACACTTGAGTTAATAGACCTGGTGGAGATGTATGTTCTGTTTCAGGCCTGTTTCCAGCCCTTTTTCAAGAGGGTCTGGAAACAGGCCTGAAACGTTGCATTGTTGCAGATCACAAAGCCATATGCTAAATAAAGGCTTTTTAAAATTTGAAAATCTCTAAATGGAGCTGTGTCATATATTGGAATTGGACTAATTTGGTCGGAGAGTGGACCACTGGACATGTGCACCACCTTATAATAAGAGGTGGAAAGTGGGTGAGTGCTGACTAGAAAACTGCTACAGGAAAGAACATCAGAGCAGCCTCTTTTTTTTCCTGACAACTTCCTTGACTACTTGGTGATCAGAATGGTCAGAAACTGACCAGCAGGTGGCAATGTTGGAACAAAATTAATTTATTGATTTATTAATTTATTGACAGTATCCCTTAATATCTTGGAATAAAAACAAAATATATAATGAATGTACGTTACAAATCTTCTTAGAATAGCACTCTCATCAATTTTACATTTACTTGTTTTAAAGGTTTACTTATCCTTTAACACATTTGCATTGTAGGAGATAAATACCCAGCTTTAAATTTAAGGATGTAAAAGTTCACCCTGGAGTTTGTCCCCTTTCACAGAACTGCTGTATTTTCTCTTCATACATTTTACTATTTGGCAAATATGAGAATGCATATTTTCATCAATCTTTCTCTACCCTTTTGTAGGCCACCTTGGCTCATGGGAGAAGGATTTGTTGTCATGCAGTCTAATGATGTTGACATCTACTACTACTTGGATGAGCCAGGTAATTTGCTGCTGAAGCATAGGAATAGCTAGTTGATTGCCTTCATAGTTAATCCCTTTCAGTGTGGAATGTATTGCCCTTTTGCATATCTTGTTAGACATGTTATCCTGATGTGCATGATAAACATCAACTTGACACTTAATCATAACCATTGCTGGATCTTTTTATTTTTTACTTTTGACCTCCTGTGAACCTAAATAACTTTCCTGGTCTACCCCATTAATAACATGATTAGCTGTATAATTTAATTTCACCCTATGTTCGCTGACCACATTTTCAGTACTTTTCAGATAATCTTTAAGTAAATGTATTAGTTTAAAGAAAAAGATTGTTTCTAATAATATATGCACTTTTAATATAAATAAAAATAAACCTGATGCAGTATTTAGTAAGAAATATTATAGCCAAGCAGATTAACTGCAAAACATTTATTAACAAGGCATGTCAGCCCCTTATGAGATACAAAATGCATGTATGTGAGCTGCATAAATCCATATTGATTGCAAAACTATCCTATTGGGTTTATTTAATGTTTAAATATTCTTAAGTAGACTAAAAGTATGGTGATCCAAACAGGGTGGCCATCAGAATTAGCAGGGCCCTGTACTCAACAATTTTCTAGGCTCCCCTACAAGTAAAAAAAACAGTGATGGCTGGCCCCCTTACAAGATAAAAACCTTAGTGTTGTGCCCCCCTCCCCCAAGTTAAAAAAAAAAAACATTGATGACCAGGGCCAAAGTACAAGTAAAAAAAAATAGTGCCCAAAAAAAGACCATTGGTGTTTAGTTAAATGTACCTTTCTTCTTCACCTTTCTGCGGCTTTCATCTCCTATCGGCTTTCGACTCTGCTCCTACTTTTTATTAGAGGCTCTTTCCATTTTTATTAGCAGTTTTCGTTTTAGAGACAGACTTCAACTACGGTACTTGGGCAGATAGACAGAGGTATTTTTAAAGCTTTTAAAGAACCAATTGCAGTTTAGGTGTGAGGAACAGTTATGTGCTGATACATATTAGCTAAGCAGTAAGTAAAGAAATTGTTTTACGTTACAAACAGGTACCACAGTAAGAGATATAAAAATGAATATGGCTTAAAATGCCATATTTTATATATTTTACATTTTATAAGGGATACTACTTTCATTACCAATTACAGTTAAAATTACATTAAACCATTTCACATTTTTAGTTAATGAATAATGACAAGTTGCTTAAAATAAAACTTTCTTTCATTAACATAATATTTTTAGTAAGCTTCACCTTACGTCTAGGTTGGCTTTGATAGGCTAAATATGATGGATTTGATTGTTGGCTCAACAATATGATCATAAAGTTAGTACTCCGTTGACCAGATGCTCAAGGCTGTCCTATCAGTATCTTTACAAGTTCTGTTCAGTTATGATCCATATCGAAGCTGCTGTTTTAGGCTCATACAGAATCCAGTAGCAAAGAGTTCGAAACATAAGTGTCTGTGTATGGACAAAGCCTTTGCTCTACTCAGCTGCCATTGAATTGCAATTGGGAGTTAATGTAACTAGAGACACTGATCTTTGCATAAGCAACCCTGTCCATTCACCCTTTCTTGTGACTTACAGATACAGTAAGTCCATTATGCAGGGAGATTCTCTATGCACCGTGTAAGAAACATTGAGTAGCCTTAAAGGGGACGTTCACCTTAGACCATAATTTACATTTCATATTTTTTTTGTTTTTGCAAATCATATTTATTATTTTAAACGTTCCGTTTTGAAGCTACAGACCTGATAAGCCATGGATCAGCCATGCTAAAGTTCTCTCTTCTGTGCTCTCAGCTCTTTCTGTAGGGGATTTCCTAGGCCAGGACTTGACAGACAGCCAAGCAAAAAATACCAAAACAGACTGAACTGGCTCTGTGCATGCCTTCCTTCATTTGCATATCTTTGATGGGATTGGCTGGAAAGATTTAGCCAATTGGATCAGCGAAATGCAAATGAGGCTGGAGAAGAGAGGAATGCGCAGTAACCAGTTCAGCGTTGGCTTACTGTATGGGCAGAATGGACTTCTGGTGTTGACGATCCCTTACAGAGAGCAGAAGAGAGAGCCTTTCAGCAGCAATCTAGAGCTTATATGGTCTGTAGTTCAAAACTATCCTTTTAAAATAATAAAGATACATTCCATAAATGTTTCTTCTGACTGGGACCATTCAAATTTAGACTATGTTCTGAAGGTGAACCTCACCATTAATCTGTTCTGTTTAGCTCAAGAAATCACAATTTAAACAATAGGCAGATAGAACATAAGCCATGTACACTGATCCCATGTTTAACAATGGGGTTATACTGCCCCTCTAACCAGTGTTCAACTGAGGTGTCGGGGGCCGACTTGGGGCTGCAAACTCAGGGGCCCCTGACCCCTGACCCCTGTCACGAGCTCCTGCAGACGGCAAACACAACACTCTAAATCACAAAAAGATGTTTTGGATGTTTTTACTTTCTCTTCTGTGATTGCCATCATAGCATTTAAAGATCCTATAAATGCTACTATTTCATATGGCTTGATAAAGAGAGTGCTTATGAACGTTTTTCTTCCCGCTTGACTACCAGGACATTAAAATTTCAGAGGTTTACCAGCCAGGAAACTGTGCCAAATACAGGCTTTTGAATAAAGAATGAACATCATTGCAAAAAAAGACGAAGGCGAAAGACGAATTTTGACGCCCGCGTCAATTCATGTAAATTTTGGCACTGGCGTCAATTTTAACACCCACATTAAAGTCAATGGGAGTCCGAATAATAGACGCAAGCGACTATTCTGACAGGCGTCCACATTTTTTTGATGCTGGTGAGTTTTCGTTACGCGGAAATTTCGAATTACAAATTTATTCACCCATCATTAGTTGTGATACTTCAAACTGCACAGCTTTGCTGAGATTAGTATTTTTTATGAAATCTTTGAAAGTTACCTTACACGTTAAAGCATCTAATCACCCACATGTCGAATTAGACACAGATAAAACATCCTAAAAACAAATGCCTAGCATCTTCTGGATGGTTTTGGTATGTGGCATGTAGAGACCCAAACATTTATATACAGTAGTACATATGAATTATCATGGCTCTCATTTCTGAAAGATCAGTGCATTACCCTAGAAAACCATATATTGTTGGAAATTATACTAAGCTGCAAATTTTGGAATACTGCCTGTAGCCACAGTGAAATTGCACATTTCATTCAGTTTTTCTGCATTTTCTTGCTTAAGTAGTATGGTTCAGATGTATCATTGTTGTGTATATTCCTCTTCATCAAACATCTTCCAGTGGCAGTTATCTCTGTGAAGAGGTCTGTAGACTTATCTGTCAAGCTGTCCTTCTTTTTGAATCGGCTGTCTTCTTGCTAAGAAAATAAACATTTGCACTGTTTAATATGGCAGGAAACTAAAGCTGTTCATGTGAATGTTTGAGCAGGATCTTATCTTAAGGTGAATATCCCCATGACTGTCTGAAAATGGGAAGGTAACAGTGAATTTTGTATGGTACACCTGAAGATTGAGTTCCTTTTTATACCTGTCACTGTATAAATAAGTACAAGATTTTTGTAAAGTTTACTGCAATTATTGCTCGTATTCTTGCTTTACCATCTCATTGTGTCTTCACTAATTAGTTCAACATTGCTTTCAGAGAATACCCACGTCACCACCTGTTTGTAACATGTTTACAAGCAGTATAGTTCATGTATACCCCTTCCTTTTATTAAACACAATAAAGTGCATAGACTCGTCTTTTTTTACAGAGTTACAGATCATGAGGGATTTGTTCTTGTTAAGTTGAAGGCATCTCTTGAATAATGTGATTTTGAGTGTTCCAGCCTTGGGATGTAAATAGTGTGAATCTTGCAGTTTAATTAGAAGATTTGCTGTGTTATCTCTAGTATTATAATAACAATTATTTAAGGTGGCCATAGATGCACAGATAATATCGAACAAAACAAGTTTTTTTTATATTTGGTGAGTGTATGGTGGGAGATGAGCCAGGCAGGTCTGAAGGGTGGGGCAGCCAAATGGTAGGCAGATGATGGGCTTCTGGCACTTGTACTTCCATCACCCTTGAGAGTTGGTTGAAGCACAACCAACCAGAGCTGCTTTGACACTAAGGGGTCCGTTTACTAAAGTGCGTTAAAAATATTCGCACAATATATAGACAGAATTTTCGCCAAATATGTTATCGCCAGTTTACTAACCTGCGGTAAATATAAATTTGCGAATATTCTTGCGCAAGAATAATTGTTCGCCAGTTATTGCATTCACTGAAAATAACGCTACGTACACATTAACGCATGGTTTACTAAACATCGAAATGTGCTAAAGACAAAATTAACGCCAGAATATTCGCAAACTTTTACCGCCACCTATGTAGCGGCGTAAAAGTATTTTTTTCGCCAGAAAATTCTCAAGGGGCAGGAAATATCCCATAATACAGTTTTTTTTTACCCATCATTCTTTGCTGACAGGAGACAGATCTGTAGCTATTGCTGACAGGATGTTTTGGCTTCTGCTTCTATCTGTTGCAACTGCAGCAGTTTCAGCTCAGAGGCGTATTATTGGCAGCGGGCATCACAGTCCAAGGATTCGTCAGCCTCTACACTTTTTTGGTTTCATTGTGATTGGCTACATTAAACTGTGCATTTCTATGAAGCAAAGAGATTGACTGGTATCATTTCTTGTTCATATGATTCTATTGGCAGAAGGGTTTATATGATACAGACATGTTTGATTGGTGTTACTCTGGTGATGTTGTTGGATGGGATAGTCATCAGTCAATAAAGTTTATGAGTTTTGAAGATGCATTTCTGGCCATAAATGTCACAGTAAAAATTGCCATAATAACCGCCATAAAACAAGACTATTTTATAGCATAAATATTCGCAAAAACTTAATTTTTCGCCAGAAAATTCGCAACTCGCTAAAATTACCGCTAACGTAAGCTGGTACGTTAACGTAGTTACCGCAAGTGATCGCAATGACTTCTGAGCGCACCGCTGTTTAGTAAACTTAGTCGCTGCGAATATTCTGGCGTAAAAATATTCTCAGCGATAACATGCGGAAACTTAAAGTCAGATTTACCGCACTTTAGTAAACGGACCCCTTAGTTATTAGCAGAGGTGGAAAGTGTACCCATGACCTTTTGGGCCGGGGGCATGCACTCTAATGACTCAGCTATTCAGGAAGCCTTCTTTAGGGGTGGACCTCAGGTACATATTGACTTTGTTAGGCAGAAGATGGACTTCCAGCACTGGCAGTCACTGCAGAGGCACAAGGGGACAATCGGTTATTACAGTCATCCGGAACTGCTCCCAGCAGTTCTTAGTTCTGTGGCGCTGCAGCTAAAGTGCTTGTTTCTGCCTGTGGAGTCCAGAGTTCAAATGCCGGGTGGGTGATTTTCCAGACCTTTCAGGGTTCTTTATGCCTGTACAGAACCCTCTATTCTCTGCAGCATCGCAGGTGGCATTTTCTTCAGACTGCATTCAAGAGCGACTGCTACTTTGAAGTCGGCAAAACCAGCATCCCCACGTGGCTGTTCTATGGCGCATGCAGCAAATAGCTTGGTTTCTTCCCCCAAAATGCCCGGCGTGCGAGCCCCAGGGGGTACATTTCGGCAGAAGTTGCCTTTTGTTTGGGCTACATTAATGAGGCTACATTAAAGAAAGGCAGAAACGTAGGGTTCGGTAACGTGCCAAAGCTGCATTTTCCTCAGGCTACATTAACGACTAACCATTTGAAAATAGGATGGTAACAGTTCATTTTGTATTGTACACCTGAAGATCGATTTCCTTTTTATAGCTGTTACTGTATAAATAAGTACAAGTTTTATGTAACGTTTACTGCAATTATTCATCTTGTTGTGTCTTCACTAATTAGTTCAGCATTGCTTTCACAGAATACCCACGTCACCACCTGTTTGTAACAGGTTTAGAAGCAGTATAATACATGTAAACCCCTTCCTTTTATTAAACATGATAAAGTGCATAGACTCGTCCTTTTTTCCAGAGTTCCAGATCATGAGGGATTTGTTCTTGTTAAGTTGAAGGCATCTCTTGTGATTTTGAGTATTCCAGCCTTGGGATGTAAATAGTGTGCATCTTGCAATATGATAAGTAGATTTGCTGACACTTTTTGTTTGGTAATAATTGTTGTGAAGCATCTAAGATTACCCTTGGGTTTTGATGGGGAAATGTCTTTTAACATAGCCCCAGGATTTAAAATGTATTAGGTGAATGAATTAGACTGAATAGCTACTTATAGATCACATTATGCAAATACTTAGTGTACCATTGTACATTTCAGTTGATTTTGCTTTCAATGCAATAGCTAGAAAGTGAGTGAAATGGTTTCATCAATGTGTTATTTCCAGTATTATAATAACAATTATTTAAGGTGTCCATAAATGCACAGATAATATTGTACAAAACAAGTTTTGTATGATATTTGTTGAGATGAGCCAGGCAGGTCTGAAAATTTTGATTGCGCGCCTTCAAAGGCCACTGTTACTGCTGAATTGTCAGAAACCGGTAGAATTCTGTTTCTACCTGTATATCTGACAATTTAGCTCTAACATATCTGAATTAAAAATTAGAAGTTACTACTGCCTCTTAATGTAGGCACTGAGTTTTTCTAAAGTCAGCATGGGATATTCCTGTCATCAACAGAAGAACATCTGAATGACAGGGTGATGAGAAAGAAGCCCTTTCTGCACTCACACCATAAACAGAGTCGCTTGTTGTATGCAAAAGCTCATTTAGACAAACCACAGTCATTTTGGAACAAAGTACTTTTGGACTGATGAGACAAAAATTTAGTTATTTGGTCATAACAAAAAACACTTTGTATGGCGGAAGAAGAACACTGCATTCCAAGAAAAACACCTGCTACCTACTGTCAAATTTTGAAGTTGAAATTACGCAGGGGTTGGATATTCCAACAAGACAATGACCCTAAACACAATTCAAAATCTACAAAGGCATTCATGCAGAGGGAAAAGTACAATATTCTGGAATGGCCATCACAGCCCCCCAGCTTGAATATCATTGGAAATCTATGGGATGATTTGATGCAAGTTGTCCATGCTTGGCAGCCATCAAATTTAAATGAACTGGAGAGATTTTGTATGAACGAATGGTCAAAAATACCACCATCCAGAATCCAGACAGTCATCAAAGGCTACAGGAGGCATCTAAAGGCTGTTACATTTGCAAAGGGAGGCTCAACTAAGTATTGATGGAATATCTCTGTTGGGTGCTCAAATTTATGCACCTGTCTAATTTTGTTATTATGCATATTGCATATTTTCTGTTAATCCAATAAACTTTATGTCACTGCTGAAATACTGATGTTTCCATAAGGCTTGTTATATATTAAAAAGAAGTTGCTACTTTGAAAGCTCAGCCAATTATAAACAAAACTCCAAAGAATTAAGAGGGGTTCCCAAACTTTGACTGTAACTTGGAGTGTTGAATAGTTGGAACTAGAAATAGCTGGTATTTCTTTGTTATTTCATTATTTATTAATAATTAAAAAACATTAAAAATATATTTTGCAGTGCAATATTTAACAACATTCTGTTATTTAAAATATTTAACTTTTCTAATTTCCTGGGCCACTCTGAGTATATCAGCTACTGCATCATAGTTACTTTTATAAGATGTTGCTATGGAGTTAGTTGTGTGACAAGCTACTTATGAACTTTATGCAATTAGTTAGGGATTTAGAAAACAGCAGCACTGTGAGCATCTGACCAGCAGTTGTTTGCACATTATTATACAGTAAAAACATCTTACTGAATGACTGCTATCCCTTCACTTAATTATCAGGCTAATTATGTAATCTACACAGTACCCATTTCCTTATTGTTTTCAAATAGCACACTCGTGCATGAAAAATAATGTTTTATAACTGCTTTACAGTTCAGCAGCATTTAACATTCTTTTTCCATTTTGATAAGGCATTCAAAACTAGACATCTGGTAGTAGTAATAGGCACAAATATGTCTGAAGTTTTAATATTTTTGCAGTTTTTTTAAAGCAGGCAATTCTATTATATTGATTGATTTAATTTTCAGGTTATTAACATTGTTTTTCCATCTCCTTTCTTGTAGTATATCTTTCTGCCTGTGGAGAAACAGTAACATTGGTTTTGTATTTCTATTTTCGGATTTTGTACCAAGCAGAGTAAGTGTATTTTTATTTTCAGTGTGAAGTCACAGTATACATGTGCTTCTGACCCATTATCCCATAATGTTTAGATTGTAAAATTAAACTGTGAGAATTACAATGCCTTTGGTCATTACACTGCATCAGTGTTTTGACAACTATTTTACAGTTTGCATTCAATCTGTCTTAAATTTCTTGTAAATGAGACATTTTTTTTAGGGAGGAGATGTCGACCTTCACCTATTTTTTCCAGATTGTCATAATTTTTTTGCGTTTCGAGACATGTCATGCGCCTATAGCGAAGGAAAGATTTCATGCGATTTCAGCTCTGAAACTATTTACTACCCATGATGCCACACACTACTTTTCTCCTCCCACAAGTTGAAAAAGTCGATCAGTATCGAAAAAATGCTTCAAATATTGCAGTTTGTTTTCTCTGGCGTGTTTTTATTATGAATGGTGAATAGACGCTGGGACAGAACAATTCAAAACTGCTGCCCAGGAAATTACATATAGTGTCAATGTGTGAAATTTACATCGTGGCTACTAATCTTCCAGTGTTTTTTACTTTGGTAGATTTCAATACTTGGTAAGGGAATTGCTATTTCAGGGAAGTCACTCAGAAAAGGGTCTCTGTGCGTTTTGGAACGACATGTGATTAAAAGTAGCCTTGTATGTTATGACACTGGCGATTTACATTATTCTCATTTGGAAGACAAAATGAACGATTATTTACCAAATCTCTTTTTTAAAAATCGCGGGGTTGAGTGCTGGACAGTTCCATTTATGTTGCTAAACATTGATTATACATGGCACTTAATCTATCCTGATAGCTGATGAACAACTGAAGCAGTCCTGAAAGATTTTTTTTTATATTTTTGGCCCCGAATCAGCTATATGGAATCATTTAGCTCTGTAATCCTTCAACGGTAGGCTTGGTTTAGGAATACATACCAGATAAAGTCCTTAGAAAGCAGTTTACAAAATCACTGTACAGTTTCTCAAAGGGACAGTGCCATTAAATGTTTTATTCATAAGCTCTTGAGCATTTAACATCGGCTATCTGTATGCTGTTGGGCAACTAATACATTATTAACATTATCTGAATCTGTCTAGCCTCATTTGAAGGAAAATATCCTGCTAGGAGGTCTGGCCTAGCCTCCTAATGGCCTAATTCTTGCCCTGTGCAAAAGAAGGTGTATTTTTTGTTGTTGTTGTGAGTAACTGATTTTTCAGAAAGCCAGCTGAACAACCAGATCATCTTTTACAGTTGCACTATGCAACATAACATTTTAGAAATAAATGATTGGTGATGGTGGTTGATGGTGATGGCCTATTATTTAGGCTCCTTGCCCTTTATTCAACCCCCAAACACTGAATTCACTACACACATGGAAAAGGGCAAGGAGCCTACAATATATTAGTGCCATTCCTTTCTTTCATTATTACGACATGTAGAGAGCAGAGAATTGATGTTCCTTGTGCGCGCTTGCTTCCAGGTTTGAAGCATGTCGGCGTCATGACGTCATAATGCTATTGTCGCAAAATTTGAAAATTTAAAGGGCTCTTTGCATTATAATCATTGCCCAATGTAAATGTCTTTTCCTAAAGTTCCTGGGTGCAATTCTTCTATGTATTCCTATTGTTACTGATCCTGCATGTCCCTGGTTCACGTCCTGTCTGCTGCCTGTCCTGATTATTGCCCGTTTTGACAACTCCTTTGGATTCTAATTTTCTACTGCGGTTCTGGTGTGTTTGACCAGGCCTGTGACCCCGACTATTCCTACGTCTCCTGCATTTGTACCTTATTAACTGTATGTTACCGACCCGGCCTGGCTTTTGACTACATTCCTTGTTTCCCATTCTACAACACCACGCTTGGTCCCTTTGCTCGCTGAGAACTCTCTCCTTCTCCCACAATAAGACCTGGCGGCATCTGAGTAGCGGAGGGCTCCGCCCCGAAGCCAAAGGTGGCTGCTACAGGTGGAAGAGTGGGCCGAAACTGGAACCTAGGGATTTGTTCTGGGTTTGGGATACCCTGCGTTACAGAACCCTTTTTATACATTTCATCTTTCTAAGCTTCATTATTGAGAACTACCAGAACATTACTATGTTCTGCGTAATTGAGAAGAGCAAAAAACTGTTGGCAGAAACCATTTTGGCCTATCTCACTTCTGGAACCAGATTGGAAAACTGTTATATATATATGTATTGGATCCTTTAAATGTTTAAATGTAAATGTGTATACTTACACCAAATAATTCCATGTTTTCAGTGTCAAAATAGAGGGATTCATGCTGTCTATGCTAAGACCTTCACAGAAAACATCAGAAAGAGCAATTTCTTCTCCTACAACTTACAGCAGACCTACAGTGGACCCCTCTGAGCTGCCACCAGATAAACTACATGTGGAGCTCTCTCCGTATTCACACGTTATTTTCTATTGGCCACTACTGAGGGCATTCTTAGCTATAAAGGTAACCAGTATTTCTATAATTTGTTTTTGTTTGGTTTTTTTGTGTTTAAATCTAATTGTGTGCTTTCAGCCCGGAGGTCGCTTGGGGGTAATGAACAATTTTAGTATATTTTTGTGAAACAGGTCATCCCCAGTAACTTCTGCCCACATTTAATTGCTTAGTAAAAACATAGCCCTAATAAATAAAACAAAATCCCTTCCACAAAACATATAATAAACATATTATAAACTCATTGTGCATAGGATACTGTCTGCAATAAAGCAAGTAGAACAAAGGTAAAATGTGAAGGGACATGATGATTTCTTAACAGGGTTTAAAGACTGGCTGACATAACAGGTTGAAAATGTTGAGGCTACAAGAAAGATAAGGCTGAAGAGAGGCTTTCAAACTATTGAAGCTAAACTGAAGCAGTGCAAGAGATACAGCATAGGAAGGTCTAAGAGGTGCACTGGAACAGAATATAACAGCAGGGGTCTTACTGGAAACAGTAAGCATTGGTAATGGTAAATCCTTACTTTAATCTACATGGAATGGAACAGGATTTACAAATTTCCATAGCATAAGTAAATTAGTCTACCAGAAGCATTTATCTGTTCCAAACTGTTGTTGGTACTTGAATCAGCAAAAATATCTTGTAAATCCATAATTGTAAAGGAGACATGTCTATGTTATTTATACTGGTAACAAAAAATAATCTTGAAACTGTAAAATGGCAGTGTATAACCATATTTTCATTTTACTGTTATTACAAACTGAAAGTATGTAACTTGCATAAATGGACAAATAGAGCCAGCACAATGTTTATTTCATGACAAATTAGAGTACACATCCTTATGTTTTATGTATACATTGTTGCTGGAACATAACGTTTCCTTAAATGAACAGTTCAGTGTAAAAATAAAAATTGACAAATAGGCCGTGCAAAATAAAAAAAAAATTCTAATATAGTTAGTTGTAATCTACAAATGCTGGAGTGACTGAATGTAAAACAGGACAGAACACAACTTCCTGTTTTTCAGCTCTCTAACTCTGAGTTAGTCAGCAAACACATGGGAAATAACTGTTCAGTGAGTTTGCAATTGATCCTTAGCATGCAGCTCAGATTCAAAAGCAACAGTTATGACCCATGTGCCCCCTCTCAAGTCTCTAATTGGTTACTGCCTGGTAACCAATCAGTGGAAACCAAGAGAGCTGCAAAGCAGGAAGTAGTGTTCTGTTATATGGTCTGATCACTCCAGCCTTTGTACATTAAATTTTTGACTTTTTGGTTTTATAAGCCTACCTTTGAATTATACATGTTACTAGAATTATGTAGTAGTTAAGAACTCTGTTTGCATGATTGTTTCTTTCAAATCTGTCCCTGGTGCTCCCTGTTACAGTTTACTTTAGCAGTGCTTTAGAGACTTCTTTTGTGTTCCATAAAGGAGAAATTTGTTTTCACCTCTCTTGATTGTAGTTGTAGACTTTCCTATGGCCTCTCTTCAGTCACAAGCTTATAATTCTCATTAAAAGGATTGTTCCTGTGTGTTCTCACATTTTTTTTCAGTAATGCTCTACAGGGAACTATAGTAGTATAGTTTTTTAGATACTGCTGAATGCTTAGTACAAGTACAATAGCAAAATTAACATCAGTTTAGTATAAACACATAATTAGATCTTGTTTTTATACATTTCAGCTGTGGGACTCAAATGGACTTCAAGTATTTTTAACTGGCCTGCGATTTCAACAGCTGTTGGATTACTTTTTTTTTTTTAACTGATGCAGATTAGAAAAACACACTTGTTTCCTAAGTGCTGTAGATAAGAGCAAAAGTTTGCGGTAGATGTAGAAAGTTACACCGTCTGTCTGCTCTTGATATTTAGAAACTGGAGACCTATAGGTATTATGAATTATTCACTGGTACATTATTCCATGGTGCAATAATATGTTGTCTTTAGTGTTTATCTTTTAATGTCTCAAGTTTGCGCTAGATTTAAGTGGCTAATACCTGCCCTTGAAGTGACAGAATCATTGGATTCTGATGAAATCAGAGTGTGTTATGTTGATGTGATAGGTAATTGTAAACAAGGGAATGATGTGAAAAATGCTTAAGTATAACAAGGAGATAATGGAAGAGCAGGATGGAAGAGGAGCCAAGTGAAATAACATAGTTTAATGGAAGGGTTGGGATATATTAATAGCACAACAGATAAGTGTAGAGGAGGAAAATCCATTGGATTCAGAAAAAATGGGGGGTTACGAGCAGGAGAGGGGAGAAGAGAATAATGGAAGTGGGAATTCTGCCAAAACAAAATGTTTTCTCTTTTTTTATCTTACCACAGGCATGGAATCAGATCGTAGAGCTTATGTTACAGGCAAACAAGATTTAGATACCTTGCTTTCTGACAGGGTCACGAGAAATATAGAATACCGGAGGAATAAATACTATAGATGGGGAAATAAATCTGGTCGCCTATTAGCTCACCTGGTGCACAAGGCGAAAGGCACAACATTCATCCCTACGATTAGCTCAGGGGGGGGAACAAAACATACTGCAACAGAGATCCTACAGGAGTTTTATTCGTACTATCTGACTCTTTATCAGGTGCCCACAGATGTAATGCAAGAGGGTGCAGAGTATCTTCGCTCAGCAAACATGCCTAAATTGTCACAAGCCCATAGAGATATACTCAATGCCCCCCTATCTGAACAGGAGATAAGTGAAACAATTAAGTCGCTTGCGGGGAACAAGGCACCAGGTCTTAATGGGTTCTCAAGTGAATACTATAAAATTCTCAGAGAAACATTCACCCCCATTCTCCATTCTTTATATCAACATATCCTGCAATCTGGTGAGGTTGGGAATGGATTAGGTGATGCTAAAATTATATTGATCCTTAAAAAGGACAGGCAACCGGATCAGGTGGAATCATATCGGCCTATATCATTGCTTAACTATGACTACAAAATATTTACTAAATTGTTGGCCTGCCGATTGCAGAATATTCTACCTGACCTTATAATACCGGAACAACTCGGTTTCAAACGCATCAAAACGATGTTCTGGCTGACGAAGGGGCACGGCTGGTAGCAAAGTCTTTTGGGCCGAAGGTCACAGTACAAGAGGATTAGGCAGAAGGATGGTCAGACAGGCTGGCTCAAGGCAGGCGGATATCAGAATCGTCAGGCAGGCAAGGGTCAAAACCAGTAGTCAATCAAGGGGTTAAGTAGAAGAGTTGTCGTAGGCAGGCAAGGGTTAGGATACGGAATGCAGAATAGTCAGGAACAGGTAGAGTCAAACACGGATAATCAGATCAGAATTCGTGTTGATTGCCTGGTGCACGGTGACGAAGGAGTCGGCACCCTCCAACATCAAATGGGTAAGAAAATCACTGGCACTCAAAGGGCAGGTGCAAGCAGGGACAAGCCCTTGCGTTTATTCACAGAAAATGCAACATTTCGGGGTCAGACCCCTTTATCAAGCATAAATCAGGGGGTCAGAATGGGCCTTAAACACAGTCAGTTTTCGCGCCAAAATGTGCGTCAATGTGCGACCCCGCAGCACAGGTAATTTCATTACAGAGTGTTTCATTCGCATTTAATTAGATTAGTCAAATTCAGGCATTTTGGACCTCTCTTTATAAAAGCTATTACACTGTTATACCGCCCCTCTCAGGCTACACTCTATGTTAATGGATATCTCTCCTCACCATTTGCTCTCGCAAGAGGTACCAGACAGGGCTGCCCGCTCTCCCCATTACTGTTTAATCTCACACTGGATCCCTTCTTGTGGATACTGCTTACCTCCCCAGCACTCCAAGGGATACAGATTGGTACACGGCAACTTAAACTGAATGCCTTTGAGGATGATATATTGATATTCATGACCATACCGTCAGTGGCGATTCCTCACCTTATATCTAGTATTGAAACCTTTGTGATGATGGCGGGATTTCAAGTGAACCTGGCTAAAATGATAGCTATGCCCCTCAATCCCCTTCTGAAAAACACCTGGCAAGGCCATTTTCCATTTAAGTGGGCCACTGAGGCAATACAATTTCTGGGCGTTTTGATCCCCCCACAAATCCATACACTATATAATTTAAATATCTCCCCCTTGATTACCAAACGGACCCACAAACTTAATGCATGGTCCAAATTACCAGTGAATTATTTAGGAAAATGTCATTTAATTAAGATGATATGGTTCCCTCGTTTGTTGTATTTTTTGCAAATGCTCCTACTATTTCTTACCCATAAAGATCTGACTAGGTTGAATACAGCACTTAGTCAATTTATCTGGGGTGGTAAACATTCTTGGATCAGCAGAAATAAACTCAAGTCCCAAGTGAGATAGATCTCCCAGATATTCAGACATATAACTTGGCTTGTAATTTACGTTATGCACTGCCTTCTCTAGAACAGGCTTTCATACCAAATATCTCTCTGGCCTCTCTTTTACATTTAAGGGAGGGACAAATACCACAGATAATTAAGGATAATCCACTGCTATATACACAATTAGAGCCTGGCGAGCAGCACGTCATAGACTGTCTATTTCTCCCTCTTTGTCCTCTTTCCTACCTTATCTAGGCAATCCACAATTTTTTAATAATTACAATGGATTTCCATTTCAAGCTTGGGCAGTACAGGGGCTCATGCAAATCAGACATTTTATGCGGACCCCAATGATTCCTTATTCATTGGCAGAACTTAAAGAACAATATCCCCTGGTGGCCTGGGACTTTTTCTCTTACTTACAAGCTAGGCGCTATGCACAGGCAGTGAGTCGTGCCATTCCAGTTCAGGAAGTTGACAATTCAATTGACAATATATTTCGGTCTGCTACGATACGACCTTCTATCTCTCTGCTATATAGAACATAAAAAGCTCCATTGTCAGACAGGGACTTTGAGAGAGGTTTAGGGAAATGGTTACAACAAATCCCAGACCTTACGTGAGATAAACTATTTACCTTGCATGTCAAATCTCTGTCAGTGCTTAATTCAAGTCATTTCCATGTAATGTTTTTGAATATATTGCATAGAGGGTATCTTTCCCCTGAGCTACGAAAACGAGTGCGTTGGTCTGAGTCAGATGCCTGTCCAAAGTGCCAGGCCCCGAAAGCAGACATTTATCATTGCCTCTGGTCCTGTCCTCAGATTACACAATTTTGGAATGAAGTTATCCGCTATTGTAAATTAACACTGCATATCAATATAAGTCTCACTCCACTCTGGGCTATCTTTGGCGATACAACAAAAGTTTCAAAGATAGACAAGAAACTAGCAAACATTGTTTCAGCAGTTAGCAGAAAAGCCATATTACACTGTTGGATCTCCAACCTACCTCCTTCATTAGACATGATGCTTGTGAAACTCGATTTTGCTTACCGTATGGATTGGCTGGAGGCCACTCTCAATAAGGAGGGTAGGGTGACAACCTTTTTTGCTACTTGGTCCAAATATGTACAAACAATATCCCCTGCCAGACAACTAGAAATCTCCTACATGTTGCGGCTCACCACTTGGTACATGTTTGAGGAACTAGCGGGGAGGGACCCTTTAAGGTCATTGCGATTAAAAGGAAACACTTGGGATGGCCCTGATAACCTCTTCCCTGACAGGCTGAGGTGAGAGATATGAGTGAGAGTGTCAGGAGCGCTGACCCAGCCCAGTGCTGTGCACTGATGTCATTGAGCCATGCCCGATGCATGACGTCAGCACACCAAAGAACGGCGCAAAATTTTTAAAAAATGACCAGGTCATGGGTTCAATGCCCGATGATAGGATTTACTTTGTGTATTTCTGGGTGTTCCTAAATTTTTTATAAATATATTTCTGGACTTTTGACCCTGCCTGTACCTTCTGACTATGATACTTGCCGCCTGCCTATTGAACTACTGCCTGAATTCTGACTACGACTATGCTTGATCCCTCTGGTTACCGCAAACTTGAACTGAACAGACCAGAATGTCCAACTGCTTTCCTGGAAAGACTACTTTGAGATGATAAAAACATGCAGAGAAACAGTGCTTGTGTTGTGTCCTGTGAACAGTCACTGCAGTGTTTCAACAAAAACAAGTCATTATTATTAATATACATATGTCCTGTTTTCATGTGGTATAGCCTATGTTGTCATATAAAGAATTATGGGTTATAGAGATCTTGGGCCATAGAATCTCAGAGGTCATTGGACCCATCATTGTAATCTGTCGGAAGTAATGTCACATTCAACTTCCCTTTTTTACAAGCATCTAAAGCAGGAGTCCCCAACCGCCGGCCGTGGAAACTCCTGCACTGGGCAGCCGAGCCCAGCGCACAAAAATGAGGTGCGCCCAAATTGGACCCTCGCTGACCCCACCCCTACCCCCACCCCCACCCCCTGATTGTCTAACTGCTGAGCAGGGAAACAATCATACTTATGAACAGCAGGGGGAGCCCCCTTCCTTACTTCCCAGCCATGCAGAACTCAAGCAGCTTTGTTTATGATGATCCCTAATCAGCCCAGACCACACTGAGCATGTGCACAGTCTTGGTCTTGCAAAGATGTTTAACAAAGTTACAAGATGGTGACCCCCTGTAGCCAATTTTGAAAGCATACATCATTTGTTTGATTAGGCTTGTGGTGCAGTAAGTTTATGTTTATATTTAGTATACAAAATACAGCATTTCTAGCCTTATTCTATTTTAGACTTTACATGCCCTTTAAGTCTATGGAATGTTGTGCTTCTCCAACCTACCATGACGGAAACAAGCAGCACTTTTGGAAGTACAATGACTGCAGGTACAGCTTGGGTGGAAAAGAATGAATATTGTTTATGCTGTACAGTGCTTTGCCCTCAAGGAGCGCTATACAAATAAAAATAAACAAATATTGTCTCTCTACTTTTCTGGTATTACCAACGTCTAATGATTTTCATAGAAATGTGTCGTAGCACTTAAAAAATGTCAAACAGTACATATTGGTAAGCAGCACAAATAACAATGAACCAAAAACCATATAGGTTCTATAGCAGTGTGGATAGATATTTATATGCCAAGCAGTACCAATATGTTTTTATTGTACTTATTTTTGTAACCTGTTCAGATCACACTGTTAAAGTTGTTATTGTATGTGTGTGTGTGTGTACCCTGCCATCATGCAGCTGGTGTGCCTGCTTGATTAAGGGCCGACCTTTGTGTTCCATGTCATTTGTAATGAGTTCCAGCAGCAGAGGCCTAAATCTGTAGTGATATGTCGGCATGGGATTGATCGACGGTTTTGTGATGCCAAGGTAAAACCGATGAACATTTTCTATATATATTCTATATATTTCTATATATATTGAAAGCTTTTATCAAAAAAAGCAACACCACCTACTGTATTCTTCCCTTGGTTGCAACTTGCTATAATTTAATACTGTGATTTTTGAAAAGGATGTTTTTTTGCATTTGAAAAGGTATCATTTTATTTCATTTTTCTATGCAATGGGGGGCTGACCAATGTAAATTTATAAACATTCAGATAAAAACATCAATTCTTAAAAACCAGAAGCATTTTAGCAAATTAACCTTCAAGTGCCTAAGAAATTAGTTGGTTGTTTATACTTACCTCTGCTCTTTTAGGCATATCTCCAGTAGTCCAAATGAGCAAATCAGATGGCACTCCGGACAGGTTTGAAGAGGGTTTATTGCAACATATGAGGTAACAGCATCACCTTATGCATCTTGGGAAAGCATATCTCCAATAGACTGTGTTGGGCATACGGGCAAAATCTAAACTTGTCATGCTGAATCAGAATATGTTGCACAAACATCAACCCATTGGGCATATAAGTAATTCCAGCACATTCAGATCTCTCCCTTGGTCCCTTATGTTGATCACCAAACAAGAGCATGCACATTGGAATCCTGTGATTTTCTTGGTTTGCCTTTAACTGCCAAAAAGCTAATGACAGAAAGAGAAAGCCAAACATAGCTGCTGCTACCCCTGACGTGTAGTCTACAATTTCCTTTTAGATGCAGTGGAGGCATCCTACTTCTTTTAAATGCTTTGGTATGCCATGTAAAAATGAAGCTTAGCTATAAAGCTTGGTAATTATTTTATACAAATGTGTAACTGAGTGTGAAATTATCGCATAAAAAGCGGTGTTAACTTTAAAAAAAAAGATGCTTCTTTTTATCCCACATTAAAACGGGTTCTGGTAGATTGGGACACATAGTAACATTACGAGTTCAACTTTTTGGGCTAAATTAAATCTGCCTAACTGGGGGGGGGGAATAATTTTCTTTGCTCACCACATGAAGGGACAGGTAGTAGGTGGTAGTGCTCACTCCTTTTCATATTAAAAAATAATTCTTTAATCTTCAGTTCTCAAATGTTTGGACCTCAAGGAGTCAGAGGTTTCATCTGACTCAGCATAGTCATTGTTCAAATGCCAAAAGAAATTCGTTCTGATCTTTTCTTCTCATCCCCAACTCAACAGTACTATTTAGTCAGAATGGGGTCATCCTAAAATGAAGTTTCATAGAAAGTATAGACAAATGGTTTCCCCCCCCCCTTCAGTGGAAGCTCCAGTATCTTACCACACTTCCCTTCAAAGGAACACTCCTGCGAAGGCAAATTTTGGATAAACTAATTAGCCAAGCTAGGGGGCAAGAGCAATCTGCTCCCCCACAATAAAGCACATTCCATTCTTTCACATGGGCGCTGTTTTCGTTTAACTATAGCTTCCAAGAGTACAAATTCTAAACACTGGTTTCACATCTTCTGGAACCAAGAATCGGTTCCAAGGTTAATTCAAGACAAACTGGCAAAGCAGACATAAACAATCCAAACCTTCTGACAAGTCTTCTTCGGCCTGACTGACAAATCGCTCTTAGCCCACAGTCTCTGGTTGGGGGCAGACTACGTCACTTTCAAGAGCTTTGGCTAAAAAACACTCAGAATTCTTAAATACTAAAAATCGTATTCCATTGATATCATCTTGAGTTCACCTCTATCCCTCCTTCACATTTTTTTCATGTCAGGGATCCTTCAGAACCTCAAAAGAAGGAGGCATTTTACTCTGTGATTCACAACCTACTCGAAGAAAAGTCATTACTACATATTTTGAGGGTTATACTCAAACCTCTTTATTGTGCCAAAAAAGGATGGGACCTTCAGGCCAGTATTAGATCACAAACAGCTAAATACTTTAATTTGATCAGTCTGTTTCAAGATGAAATGTTTACGCTCGGTAATCCCAACCATAAAATCAAAAAAAATTCTTGGCACGCTGGATATCAGGGATGTCTATCTTCACATACACATTTCCCACCACATCAGAAATACTTAAGGTTTGTCTACCTATGACACCACTTCCAATTCCTGGCCTTGCCCTTCAGTCTAACCTCAGCTCCTTTGGCTTCGAGTTCAAGGAATATCCCTCATGCCCTATCTGGATGACATCCTTCTGAAGTACCATCCCAGCACTTACCCAAACCAACCTGACGAACGTGTTGCACTCACTGGCCAACCTCAGTTGGGTAATCAACACCGCATAGTCAAAACTAACTCCCAGTTAAAGGTTAATGTTCCTGGTTATGGTTTTTGATACAAGGGCACAAAACATGTTTCTGCGGCCCTGAAAAGATAGACCACATCCAAATGCAAGGGTGCATTGTCTGCTAGTGACACAGAACATCTTGGCTTGGTTTTCCATGAGACTCTGGGAATCCATGGTAGCCACGATGGAGGCTGTCCCTTTCGCCCAGTTCTAGGGAATTGCAATGGAGCATTGCGCAGTGGAACATCCTTGCTCAATGGAACATCCTTAAGCAATGGAACCACTCAAATCTCTATTCTCCCCAAAATCAAGGTAGCACTGACTTGGTGGCTTCATCACAAAAACATTTCAGAGGGCCAACCTGTGGCAGACCAACAATGGCAGATCCTCACCACAGATGCCAGTCTTAAGGGTTTGGGCGGTGTTCTGCTCTCAGACGGCTTAGGGGACCTTGTCCCAGACAGGGGCAGATTACCTGGGAACTGGGAAGCCGATTACCTGAGTCACCAGAATTTGGACCCAGGAGAGTGGTCACTAAAACAGGAAGTTTCCCCTCACCATCATGGAAAAATGGGGCACTCCCCATTATGGCCTCATGGGCAAATCAAAAAGTTCATGTCTTGTTGCTGGGACCGTCTAGCTCTTGCAATGGATGCCACGATAGCCCGTTGGACCTTTCAGCTCGGCTGTGCTTTCCTCCTTTCCCCCTGTCAAATCAGCCAAGAATGAAGAATTATTTTGTTGAAAAAATACACTATAGGATGACATTGCAGGTGTTTGGAGCATTCCATATAAAGTGTTTCTGGATAATAGAGCCCAGACTTGTATTTTCATGTAGCAGCTACTGTACTTTTATGTTAGTTGTAGTATCTCTTCAAAGGGCCCATGTTCAACTTGATTCCAATTAGTTTGAAAAAAAAACTGTTGCATGTAATAAAAAGTATATTTTAAAATATCATTTAAATGTTTATGACCAGTAAGTCTACCCTACTTCATGAAAATCTACCTTTATTTCCAGATGGGCGCTATAAGACTTGCAAACTGTAATGTCAATAACCAAGCTGTGGGTGAAGGCTTCAGTGCAGCCATTCAAGATGTGCCGGTGAGACAGGACGAGACAATACATTGAGCAGCTTCACAGCAGCAGATTGAGACTCCAGCCTGCAGTTCTGCGCAGAGCCTACTGGCTAGAAACAGGTTCTGTGCTATGCGGCCTCATTACTTCAGATATAGCATTGGCTGTTGATCATTCCTCCAAGCATGAGGTGCTTCGGCAATTTTTATGAACTCATGAAAGAAGGACTAAAAGGTGAGTGTAAAAATGTTTTTAAAAATTCTAAATTATTGTGCTTTATTAGATACCAGTGATTCTGCTATGCAAAAGGGTTGTCCTATATATAAGTATTCATCCCAAATCTGGGTCATAACCTTATATTACCAAAATCTGACATTCATTTCCCCAATTAAGCCATTTCAAGTGGCCATGTCTGTCATTTTTGATTCCTAGAGCCCTGGAATCCTTTCCTATGGCCGTTCTATGGCGCATCCAGCAAATTACCTGATTTCTCAGGTTGGTATTGACTTTATTAGGCAGAAGACGGACTTCCAGCCCTGGCAGTCAATGCAGAGGCACAAGGGCACAATAAGTTATGACAGTCATCCGGAACCTTTCCCAGCAGGGTTAGGTTCCTGTGGCGCAAGTGCCTGTTTCTGCCTGTGGGGTCCTGAGTTCTAGTCCCGGGAGGATACCTTTTCAGACCATTCAGGGTTCTTTATGCCTGTACAGAACCCTTTATTCTATGCAGGCTCGCAGGTGGCATTTTCTTCAGGCTGCATTCAAGAGCGACTGCTACTTTGGAGACGGTAAAACCAGCACCCCCACATGGCTGTTCTATGGCGCATCCAGCAAATAACCTGATTTCTTTCCCCAAAGGGCCCAGCATGTGAGTCCCAGGGGAGCATTTCAGGGAAAGGTGCCTTTTCTTTTGGTTATATTAATGAGTAACCAATATTTCACATTTGTTAAAGCACCAAAACTGCCTTCACTAATCAGCTACTCAAATGCTTTCTTTCAAGAAGGTTCATCTGTGCCAAGTTCTGCATGCTGCATTCAATAGACACCTCTACTTTCTTTTTGTCAGAAACGCACCAAAGCTGCCATCGCTAGTCAGCTTCTCAAATGCTTATTTTTTTTTAAACTTGGCACAGAACACTGTACTATTAAGCAATTTGCCAAGGTCAACTTCAGGCTGATGCTAGGCAAACCCCAAAAAGAGTTCTGTAATGGGAAAAAATACCCAAGTTAATGCAAAGGTAAGGGCAAGGTGCCAGATGGGGAAGCCCTGGCCTGAAGTAGAAGTACATACCGGCGTAGCTTAGAAGGACCACCCCAGTTGGAAAAAGTGGCAGCCAAATGGAAGGCGGATGATGGACTTCTGGAACTTGCCCTTCCATCACTCTCAAGAGTTGGTTAAAGCACAGCAGGCCAGAGCTGCTCTGGAGTTGAATTTTTGGCAGAGGTGGGAATTGAACCCACAACCTTTTGGACCAGGTTAACAACCAAAGCCCTATGCTCTACCGACTGAGCTATTCAGGCAGGCTCTTTTTGGAAGTATTGACTTTATTAGGCAGAAGATGGACTTCCGGCCCTGCCAGTCAGTGCAGAGGCACAAGGGAACAATGAGTTATTACAGTCATCCAGAACCTTTCCCAAAAGGCCTAGTTTCCTGTGGTGTAATGGTTAAAGTGCCTCTTTCTGTCTGTTGGGTCCTGACTTCAAATCCTGGTTGGGAGACTTTTTAGGTTTCTTTATGCCTGTACAGAACCCTTTATTGTGTGCAGGCTCGCCAATGGCATTTTCTTCATGCTGCATTCAAGAGCGACTGCTACTTTGGAGACAGCAAAATCAGCACCCCCACATAGCTGTTCTATGGCGCATGCAGCAAATCTTTCCCCAAAGGGCCCAGCGTGCGAGTCCCAGGGGTGCATTTCAGGAAAAGGTGCCTTTTCTTCAGGCTACATTAACTAGTAACCAATATTTCACATTTGTTAAAGCACCAAAACTTCCTTCGCTAATCAGCTTCTCAAATGCTTAATTTCAAGAAGGTTCATCTGTGCCATCTTCTGCATGCTGCATTAAAGAGCGACCTCTACTTTCTTTTCGGCAGAATCGCACCAAAGCTGCCATCGCTAGTCAGCTTCTCAAATGCTGTTTTTTTTAATGCTTGGTAGAAAACACTGTCCTCATTAAGCAATTTGCCAAGGTCAACTTCAGGCTGATGCTAAGCAAACCCCAAAATAGGTTCTGTATGGGAAAAAAAATACCCAAGTTGACACAAAGGTAAGGGCAAGGTGCTAGATGGGGAACCCATGGCCTGAAGCCGAGGTACATACCGACGTAGCTTAGATGAAATAAACCATTGGAAAAAGGGGCAGCCAAATGGAAGGCAGATGATGGACTTCTGGCACTTGCCCTTCCATCACTCTCAAGAGTTGGTTAATGCACAGCGGACCAGAGCTGAGTTTTTAGCGGAGGTGGGAATCAAACCCACAACTTTTTGGATCAGGTTATCGACCAGAGCAGTGCACTCTAGCGACTGAGCTATTTAGGCAGGATCTATTAGGAAATGGCCTCAGGTTGGTATTGACTTTATTAGGCAGAAGATGGACTTCCAGCCCTGCCAGTCAATGCAGAGGCACAAGGGGAAAATAGGTCATTACAGTCACCCGGAACCGTTCCCAGCAGGTCTAGGTTCCTGTGGCGCAATGCTTAAAGCGCCTGTTTCCCCAGGTTGGGTCCTTAGTTCTAATCCTGGGCAGGTGCCTTTTCAGACCTTTCAGGGTTCTTTATGCCTGTACAGAACCCTTTATTCTATGCAGGCTTGCTGGTTGCATTTTCTTCAGGCTGCAGTCAAGAGCTACTGCTATTTTGGAAATGGCAAAACCCCATGGCTGTTCTATGGCGCATCCACCAAATTACCTGGTATCTTTCCCCAAAGGGCCCAGCATGTGAGTCCCAGGGGTGCATTTCAGGAAAAGGTGCCTTTTCTTTTGGCTTCATTAATGAGTAACCAATATTTCACATTTGTTAAAGCACCAAATCGGCCTTTCCTATTTAGTTTCTCAAATGCTTTCTTTCAAGAAGGTTCATCTGTTCCATCTTCTGCATGCTGCATTCAAGAGCGACCTCTACTTTCTTTTCGGCAGAATCGCACCAAAGCTGCCATCGCTAGTCAGCTTCTCAAATTCTTATTTTCTTTTAAACTTGGCACAGAACACTGTCCTCATTAGGCAATTTGCCAAGGTCAACTTCAGGCTGATGCTAGGCAAACCCCAAAAAGAGTTCTGTAATGGGAAAAAATACCCAAGTTGATGCAAAGGTAAGGACAAGGTGCCAGATGGGGAAGCCCTGGCCTGAAGTAGAAGTACATACTGGCATAGCTTAGAAGGACAACCCCAGTTGGAAAAAGTGGCAGCCAAATGCAAGGTGGATGATGGACTTCTGGAACTTGCCCTTCCAACACTCTTGAGAGTTGGTTAAAGCAGGGAGAACTAGAGCTGCTCTGGAGTTGAGTTTTTGGAAGAGGTGGGAATCAAACCCACAACCTTTTGGTTATCGACCAAAGCCCTGCACTCTACCGACTGAGCTATTCAGACAGGCTCTTTTAGGAGTGGGCCTCAGGTTGGTATTGACTTTAATAGTCAGAAGATGGACTTCCGGCCCTGCCGGTCAATGCAGAAGCACAAGGGGACAATGAGTTATTACAGTCATCCGGATCCTCTGCCAAAGGGTCTAGGTTTCTGTGGTGTAATGGTTAGATCACCTCTTTCTGCCCGTGGGGTCTTGAGTTCGAATCATTTTTGGATGACTTTTTAGGTTTCTTTATGCCTGCACAGAACCCTTTATTGTGTGCAGGCTCGCCGATGGCATTTTCTTCATGCTGCATTCAAGAGTGACTGCTACTTTGAAGACAGCAAAATCAGCACCCCCACATGGCTGTTCTATGGCGCATGCAGCAAATCACCTGGTTTCTTAACCCAAAGGTCTCAGCATGCTTGTCCCAGTGGTGCATTTCAGGGAAAGGTGCCTTTTCTTCAGGCTACATTAATGATTAACTAATGTTTCACATTTCTTAAAGCACCAAAACTTCCTTCGCTAATCAGCTTCTCAAATGCTTTCTTTCAAGAAGGTTCATCTGTGCCATCTTCAGCATCTGAATTCAAGAGCGACGTCTACTTTCTTTTCGGAAGAATCGCACCAAAGCTGCCATCGCTAGTCAGCTTCTCAAATGCTTATTTTCTTTTAAACTTGGACAGAACAATGTCCTCATTAAGCAATTTGCCAAGGTCAACTTCAGGCTGATGCTAGGCAAACCCCAAAAAGAGTTCTGTAATGGGAAAAAATACCAAAGTTGTTGGAAAGGTAAGGACAAGGTGCTAGATGGGGAAGCCCTGGCCTGAAGTAGAAATACATACCGGCGTAGCTTAGAAGGACAACCCCAGTTGGAAAAAGTGGCAGCCAAATGCAAGGCGGATGATGGACTTCTGGAACTTGCCCGTCCAACGTTCTCGAGAGTTGGTTAAAGCAGGGCATAACAGTGCTGCTCTGGAGTTGAGATTTTGGAAGAGGTGGGAATCGAACCCACAACCTTTTGGACCAGGTTATAAACAAGAGCCCTGCGCTCTACCGACTGAGCTATTCAGGCAGGCTCTATTAGGAATGGGCCTCAGGTTGGTATTGACTTTAATAGTGACAAGATGGACTTCCGGCCCTGCCGGTCAATGCAGAAGCACAAGGGGACAATGAGTTATTACAGTCATCGGGATCCTTTCCCAAAAAGTCTAGGTTCCTGTGGTGTAATGGTTAAAGCGCCGCATTCTGCCCGCGTCGTCTTGAGTTCAAATCCTGATTGGATGACTTTTCAGGTTTCTTTATGCCTGTACAGAACCCTTTATTGTGTGCAGGCTCGCTGATGGCATTTTCTTCATGCTGCATTCAAGAGCGACTGCTACTTTGGAGACAGCAAAATCAGCACCCCCACATGGCTGTTCTATGGCGCATGCAGCAAATCACCTGGTTTTTTAACCCAAAGGTCCCAGCATGGGAGTCCCATTGGTGCATTTCAGGGAAAGGTACCTTTTCTTCAGGCTACATTAATGAGTAACCAATATTTCACATTTCTTAAAGCACCAAAACTTCCTTCGCTAATCAGCTTCTCAAATGCTTTCTTTCAAGAAGGTTCATCTGTGCCATCTTCTGCATCTGCATTCAAGAGCAACCTCTACTTTCTTTTCGGCTGAATCGCACCAAAGCTGCCATCGCTAGTCAGCTTCTCAAATTCTTATATTTTTTTAAACTTGGCACAAAACACTGTCCTCATTAAGCAATTTGCCAAGGTCAACTTCAGGCTGATGCTAGGCAAACCCCAAAAAGAGTTCTGTAATGGGAAAAAATACCCAAGTTGATGCAAAGGTAAGGGCAAGGTGCCAGATGGGGAAGCCCTGGCCTGAAGTAGAAGTACATACCGGCGTAGCTTAGAAGGACAACCCCAGTTGGAAACAGTGGCAGCCAAATGGAAGGCGGACGATGGACTTCTGGAACTTGCCCATCCAACACTCTCAAGAGTTGGTTAAAGCAGGGCGAACCAGAGCTGCTCTGGAGTTGAGTTTTTGGAAGAGGTGGGAATCGAACCCACAACCTTTTGGGCCAGGTTCTCGACCAGAGCCCTGACTGAGCTATTCAGGCAGGCTCTTTTAGGAGTGGGCCTCAGGTTGGTATTGACTTTAATAGTCAGAAGATGGACTTCCGGCCCTGCCGGTCAATTGCAGAAGCACAAGGGGACAATGAGTTATTACAGTCATCTGTATCCTTTCCCAAAAGGTCTACGTTCCTGTGGTGTAATGGTTAATGCGCCGCTTTATGCCCGTGGGGTCTTGAGTTCAAATCCTGGTTGGATGACTTTTCAGGTTTCTTTATGCCTGTACAGAACCATTTATTGTGTGCAGGCTTGCCGATGGCATTTTCTTCATGCTGCATTCAAGAGCGACTGCTACTTTGGAGACAGCAAAATCAGCACCCCCACATGGCTGTTCTATGGCGCATGCAACAAATCACCTGTTTTTTTAACCCAAAGGAGTCCCATTGGTGCATTTCAGGGAAAGGTACCTTTTCTTCAGGCTACATTAATGAGTAATCAATATTTCACATTTCTTAAAGCACCAAAACTTCCTTCGCTAATCAGCTTCTCAAATGCTTTCTTTCAAGAAGGTTCATCTGTGCCATCTTCTGCATCTGCATTCAAGAGCGACCTCTACTTTCTTTTCGGCAGAATCGCACCAAAGCCGCCATCGCTAGTCAGCTTCTCAAATGCTTATTTTTTTTTGAACTTGGCACAAAACATTGTCCTCATTAAGCAATTTGCCAAGGTCAACTTCAGGCTGATGCTAGGCAAACCCCAAAAGAGTTCTGTAATGGGAAAAAATTACCCAAGTTGATGCAAAGGTAAGGGCAAGATGCCAGATGCGGAAGCCCTGGCCTGAAGTAGAAGTACATACCGGGATAGCTTAGAAGGACAACCCCAGTTGGAATCAGTGGCAACCAAATGGAAGGTGGATGATGGACTTCTGGAACTTGCCCTTTCAACATTCTCGAGAGTTGGTTAAAGCAGGGCGAACCAGAGCTGCTCTGGAGTTGAGTTTTTGGAAGAGGTGAGAATCGAACCCACAACCGTTTGGGTCAGGTTCTCGACCAGAGCCCTGACTGAGCTATTCAGGCAGGCTCTTTTAGGAGTGGGCCTCAGGTTGGTATTGACTTTAATAGTCAGAAGATGGACTTCCGGCCCTGCCGGTCAATGCAGAAGCACAAGGGGACAATGAGTTATTACAGTCATCCGGATCCTTTCCCAAAAGGTCTACATTCCTGTGGTGTAATGGTTAAAGCGCCACTTTCTGCCCGTGGGGTCTTGAGTTCAAATCCTGTTTGGATGACTTTTCAGGTTTCGTTATGCTTGTACAGAACCCTTTATTGTGTGCAGGCTCGCCAATGGCATTTTCTTCTTCTGTATTCAGGCAGGTTCTTTTAGGAGGGGGCCTCAGGTTGGTATTGACTTTAATAGTCAGAAGATGGACTTCCGGCCCTGCCGGTCAATGCAGAAGCACAAGGGGACAATGAGTTATTACAGTCATCCGGATCCTTTCCCAAAAGGTCTACATTCCTGTGGTGTAATGTTTAAAGCGCTGCTTTCTGCCCGTGGGGTCTTGAGTTCAAATCCTGGTTGGATGCCTTTTCAGGTTTCTTTATGCCTGTACAGAACCCTTTATTGTGTGCAGGCTCGCCGATGGCATTTTCTTCATGCTGCATTCAAGAGCGACTGCTACTTTGGAGACAGCAAAATCAGCACCCCCACATGGCTGTTCTATGGCGCATGCAGCAAATCATCTGTTTTTTTAACCCAAAGGTCCCAGCATGGGAGTCCCATTGGTGCATTTCAGGGAAAGGTACCTTTTCTTCAGGCTACATTAATGAGTAACCAATATTTCACATTTCTTAAAGCACCAAAACTTCCTTCCCTAATCAGCTTCTCAAATGCTTTCTTTCAAGAAGGTTCATCTGTGCCATCTTCTGCATCTGCATTCAAGAGCGACCTCTACTTTCTTTTCGGCAGAATCGCACCAAAGCTGCCATCGCTAGTCAGCTTCTCAAATGTTTATTTTTTTTTTTGAACTTGGCACAAAACACTGTCCTCATTAAGCAATTTGCCAAGGTCAACTTCAGGCTGATGCTAGGCAAACCCCAAAAGAGTTCTGTAATGGGAAAAAATACCCAAGTTGATGCATAGGTAAGGGCAAGATGCCAGATGCGGAAGCCCTGGCCTGAAGTAGAAGTACATACCGGCATAGCTTAGAAGGACAACCCCAGTTAGAAAAAGTGGCAGCCAAATGGAAGGCGGATGATGGACTTCTGGAACTTGCCCTTCCAACACTCTTGAGAGTTGGTTAAAGCAGGGCGAACCAGAGCTGTTCTGGAGTTGAGTTTTTGGAAGAGGGGGGGGAATCGAACCAACAACCTTTTGGACCAGGTTATCGACCAGAGCCCTGCGCTCTACCGACTGAGCTATTCAGGCAGGCTCTTTTAGGAATGGGCCTCAGGTTGGTATTGACTTTAATAGTCAGAAGATGGACTTCCGGCCCTGCCGGTCAATGCAGAAGCACAAGGGGACAATGAGTTATTACAGTCATCCGGATCCTTTCCCAATAGGTCTAGGTTCCTGTGGTGTAATGGTTAAAGCGCTTCTTTCTGCCCATGGGGTCATGAGTTCAAATCCTGGTTGGATGACTTTTCAGGTTTCTTTATGCCTGCACAGAACCCTTTATTGTGTGCAGGCTTGCCGATGGCATTTTCTTCATGCTGCATTCAAGAGCGACTGCTACTTTGGAGACAGCAAAATCGGCACCCCCACATGGCTGTTCTATGGCGCATGCAGCAAATCACCTGGTTTCTTAACCCAAAGGTCCCAGCATGCGAGTCCCAGTGGTGCATTTCAGGGAAAGGTGCCTTTTCTTCAGGCTACATTAATGAGTAAACAAAATTTCACATTTCTTAAAGCACCAAAACTTCCTTCCCTAATCAGCTTCTCAAATGCTTTCTTTCAAGAAGGTTCATCTGTGCCATCTTCTGCATCTGCATTCAAGAGCGATCTCTACTTTCTTTTCGGCAGAATCGCACCAAAGCTGCCATCGCTAGTCAGCTTCTCAAATGCTTATTTTCTTTTAAACTTGGCACAGAACACTGTCCTCATTAAGCAATTTGCCAAGGTCAACTTCAGGCTGATGCTAGGCAAACCCCAAAAAGAGTTTTTGGTATTTTTTGGTATTGACTTTAATAGTCAGAAGATGGACTTCCGGACCTGCCGGTCAATGCAGAAGCACAAGGGGACAATGAGTTATTACAGTCATCCGGATCCTTTCCCAAAATTTGTACATTCCTGTGGTGTAATGGTTAAAGCGCCGCATTCTGCCCGTGGGGTCTTTAGTTCAAATCCTGGTTGGATGACTTTTCAGGTTTCTTTATGCCTGTACAGAACCCTTTATTGTGTGCAGGCTCGCCGATGGCATTTTCTTCATGCTGCATTCAAGAGCGACTGCTACTTTGTAGACAGCAAAATCAGCACCCCCACATGGCTGTTCTATGGCGCATGCAGCAAATTACCTGGTTTTTTAACCCAAAGGTCCCAGCATGGGAGTCCCATTGGTGCATTTCAGGGAAAGGTACCTTTTCTTCAGGCTACATTAATGAGTAACCAATATTTCACATTTCTTAAAGCACCAAAACTTCCTTCCCTTATCAGCTTCTCAAATGCTTTCTTTCAAGAAGGTTCATCTGTGCCATCTTCTGCATCTGCATTCAAGAGCGACCTTTACTTTCTTTTCGGCAGAATCGCACCAAAACTGCCATTGCTAGTCAGCTTCTCAAATGCTATATTTTTTTTGAACTTGGCACAAAACACTGTCCTCATTAAGCAATTTGCCAAGGTCAACTTCAGGCTGATGCTAGGCAAACCCCAAAAGAGTTCTGTAATGGGAAAAAATACCCAAGTTGATGCAAAGGTAAGGGCAAGATGGCAGATGCAGAAACCCTGGCCTGAAGTAGAAGTACATACCGGCATAGCTTAGAAGGACAACCCCAGTTGGAAAAAGTGGCAGCCAAATGGAAGGAGGACGATGGACTTCTGGAACTTGCCCTTCCAAAACTCTCGAGAGTTGGTTAAAGCAGGGCGAACCAGAGCTACTCTGGAGTTGAGTTTTTGGAAGAGGTGGGAATCGAACCCACAACCTTTTGGACCAGGTCATCGACCAGAGCCCTGCGCTCTACCGACTGAGCTATTCAGGCAGGCTCTTTTAGGAGTGGGCAACAGGTTGGTATTGATTTTAATAGGCAGAAGCTGGACTTCCGGCCCTGCCGGTCAATGCAGAAGCACAAGGGGACAATGAGTTATTACAGTCATCCGGATCCTTTCCCAAAAGGTCTACATTCCTGTGGTGTAATGGTTAAAGCGCTACTTTCTGCCCGTGGGGTCTTGAGTTCAAATCCTGGTTGGATGACTTTTCAGGTTTCTTTATGCCTGTACAGAACCCTTTATTGTGTGCAGGCTCGCCGATGGCATTTTCTTCATGCTGTATTCAAGAGCGACTGCTACTTTGGAGACAGCAAAATCAGCACCCCCACATGGCTGTTCTATGGCGCATGCAGCAAATCACCTGGTTTTTTAACCCAAAGGTCCCAGCATGGGAGTCCCATTGGTGCATTTCAGGGAAAGGTACCTTTTCTTCAGGCTACATTAATGAGTAACCAATATTTCACATTTCTTAAAGCACCAAAACTTCCTTCCCTAATCAGCTTCTCAAATGCTTTCTTTCAAGAAGGTTCATCTGTGCCATCTTCTGTATCTGCATTCAAGAGCGACCTCTACTTTCTTTTCGGCAGAATCGCACCAAAGCCGCCATCGGCTAGTCAGCTTCTCAAATGCTTATTTTTTTTTGAACTTGGCACAAAACACTGTCCTCATTAAGCAATTTGCCAAGGTCAACTTCAGGCTGATGCTAGGCAAACCCCAAAAGAGTTCTGTAATGGGAAAAAATACCCAAGTTGATGCAAAGGTAAGGGCAAGATGCCAGATGCGGAAGCCCTGGCCTGAAGTAGAAGTACATACCGGCGTAGCTTAGAAGGACAACCCCAGTTGGAAAAAGTGGCAGCCAAATGGAAGGTGGATGATGGACTTCTGGAACTTGCCCTTCCAACACTCTCGAGAGTTGGTTAAAGCAGGACGAACCAGAGCTGCTCTGGAGTTGAGTTTTTGGAAGAGGTGGGAATCGAACCCACAACCTATTGGACCAGGTTATCGACCAGAGCCCAGCGCTCTACCGACTGAGCTATTCAGGCAGGCTCTTTTAGGAGTGGGCCTCAGGTTGGTATTGACTTTAATAGTCAGAAGATGGACTTCCGGCCCTGCCGGTCAATGCAAAAGGTCCCAGCATGGGAGTCCCATTGGTGCATTTCAGGGAAAGGTACCTTTTCTTCAGGCTACATTAATGAGTAACCAATATTTCACATTTCTTAAAGCACCAAAACTTCCTTCCCTAATCAGCTTCTCAAATGCTTTCTTTCAAGAAGGTTCATCTGTGCCATCTTCTGCATCTGCATTCAAGAGCGACCTTTACTTTCTTTTCGGCAGAATCGCACCAAAGCTGCCATTGCTAGTCAGCTTCTCAAATGCTATATTTGTTTTTTGAACTTGGCACAAAACACTGTCCTCATTAAGCAATTTGCCAAGGTCAACTTCAGGCTGATGCTAGGCAAACCCCAAAAGAGTTCTGTAATGGGAAAAAATACCCAAGTTGATGCAAAGGTAAGGGCAAGATGGCAGATGCAGAAACCCTGGCCTGAAGTAGAAGTACATACCGGCATAGCTTAGAAGGACAACCCCAGTTGGAAAAAGTGGCAGCCAAATGGAAGGCGGACGATGGACTTCTGGAACTTGCCCTTCCAAAACTCTCGAGAGTTGGTTAAAGCAGGGCGAACCAGAGCTACTCTGGAGTTGAGTTTTTGGAAGAGGTGGGAATTGAACCCACAACCTTTTGGACCAGGTTATCGACAAGAGCCCTGCGCTCTACCGACTGAGCTATTCAGGCAGGCTCTTTTAGGAGTGGGCCACAGGTTGGTATTGATTTTAATAGGCAGAAGATGGACTTCCGGCCCTGCCGGTCAATGCAGAAGCACAAGGGGACAATGAGTTATTACAGTCATCCGGATCCTTTCCCAAAAGGTCTACATTCCTGTGGTGTAATGGTTAAAGCGCTGCTTTCTGCCCGTGGGGTCTTGAGTTCAAATCCTGGTTGGATGACTTTTCAGGTTTCTTTATGCCTGTACAGAACCCTTTATTGTGTGCAGGCTCGCCGATGGCATTTTCTTCATGCTGTATTCAAGAGCGACTGCTACTTTGGAGACAGCAAAATCAGCACCCCCACATGGCTGTTCTATGGCGCATGCAGCAAATCACCTGGTTTTTTAACCCAAAGGTCCCAGCATGGGAGTCCCATTGGTGCATTTCAGGGAAAGGTACCTTTTCTTCAGGCTACATTAATGAGTAACCAATATTTCACATTTCTTAAAGCACCAAAACTTCCTTCCCTAATCAGCTTCTCAAATGCTTTCTTTCAAGAAGGTTCATCTGTGCCATCTTCTGCATCTGCATTCAAGAGCGACCTCTACTTTCTTTTCGGCAGAATCGCACCAAAGCCGCCATCGCTAGTCAGCTTCTCAAATGCTTATTTTTTTTTGAACTTGGCACAAAACACTGTCCTCATTAAGCAATTTGCCAAGGTCAACTTCAGGCTGATGCTAGGCAAACCCCAAAAGAGTTCTGTAATGGGAAAAAATACCCAAGTTGATGCAAAGGTAAGGGCAAGATGGCAGATGCAGAAACCCTGGCCTGAAGTAGAAGTACATACCGGCATAGCTTAGAAGGACAACCCCAGTTGGAAAAAGTGGCAGCCAAATGGAAGGAGGACGATGGACTTCTGGAACTTGCCCTTCCAAAACTCTCGAGAGTTGGTTAAAGCAGGGCGAACCAGAGCTACTCTGGAGTTGAGTTTTTGGAAGAGGTGGGAATCGAACCCACAACCTTTTGGACCAGGTCATCGACCAGAGCCCTGCGCTCTACCGACTGAGCTATTCAGGCAGGCTCTTTTAGGAGTGGGCAACAGGTTGGTATTGATTTTAATAGGCAGAAGCTGGACTTCCGGCCCTGCCGGTCAATGCAGAAGCACAAGGGGACAATGAGTTATTACAGTCATCCGGATCCTTTCCCAAAAGGTCTACATTCCTGTGGTGTAATGGTTAAAGCGCTGCTTTCTGCCTGTGGGGTCTTGAGTTCAAATCCTGGTTGGATGACTTTTCAGGTTTCTTTATGCCTGTACAGAACCCTTTATTGTGTGCAGGCTCGCCGATGGCATTTTCTTCATGCTGTATTCAAGAGCGACTGCTACTTTGGAGACAGCAAAATCAGCACCCCCACATGGCTGTTCTATGGCGCATGCAGCAAATCACCTGGTTTTTTAACCCAAAGGTCCCAGCATGGGAGTCCCATTGGTGCATTTCAGGGAAAGGTACCTTTTCTTCAGGCTACATTAATGAGTAACCAATATTTCACATTTCTTAAAGCACCAAAACTTCCTTCCCTAATCAGCTTCTCAAATGCTTTCTTTCAAGAAGGTTCATCTGTGCCATCTTCTGTATCTGCATTCAAGAGCGACCTCTACTTTCTTTTCGGCAGAATCGCACCAAAGCCGCCATCGCTAGTCAGCTTCTCAAATGCTTATTTTTTTTTGAACTTGGCACAAAACACTGTCCTCATTAAGCAATTTGCCAAGGTCAACTTCAGGCTGATGCTAGGCAAACCCCAAAAGAGTTCTGTAATGGGAAAAAATACCCAAGTTGATGCAAAGGTAAGGGCAAGATGCCAGATGCGAAAGCCCTGGCCTGAAGTAGAAGTACATACCGGCGTAGCTTAGAAGGACAACCCCAGTTGGAAAAAGTGGCAGCCAAATGGAAGGTGGATGATGGACTTCTGGAACTTGCCCTTCCAACACTCTCGAGAGTTGGTTAAAGCAGGACGAACCAGAGCTGCTCTGGAGTTGAGTTTTAGGAAGAGGTGGGAATCGAACCCACAACCTATTGGACCAGGTTATCGACCAGAGCCCAGCGCTCTACCGACTGAGCTATTCAGGCAGGCTCTTTTAGGAATGGGCCTCAGGTTGGTATTGACTTTAATAGTCAGAAGATGGACTTCCGGCCCTGCCGGTCAATGCAAAGGTCCCAGCATGGGAGTCCCATTGGTGCATTTCAGGGAAAGGTACCTTTTCTTCAGGCTACATTAATGAGTAACCAATATTTCACATTTCTTAAAGCACCAAAACTTCCTTCCCTAATCAGCTTCTCAAATGCTTTCTTTCAAGAAGGTTCATCTGTGCCATCTTCTGCATCTGCATTCAAGAGCGACCTTTACTTTCTTTTCGGCAGAATCGCACCAAAGCTGCCATTGCTAGTCAGCTTCTCAAATGCTATATTTGTTTTTGAACTTGGCACAAAACACTGTCCTCATTAAGCAATTTGCCAAGGTCAACTTCAGGCTGATGCTAGGCAAACCCCAAAAGAGTTCTGTAATGGGAAAAAATACCCAAGTTGATGCAAAGGTAAGGGCAAGATGGCAGATGCAGAAACCCTGGCCTGAAGTAGAAGTACATACCGGCATAGCTTAGAAGGACAACCCCAGTTGGAAAAAGTGGCAGCCAAATGGAAGGCGGACGATGGACTTCTGGAACTTGCCCTTCCAACACTCTCGAGAGTTGGTTAAAGCAGGGCGAACCAGAGCTACTCTGGAGTTGAGTTTTTGGAAGAGGTGGGAATTGAACCCACAACCTTTTGGACCAGGTTATCGACAAGAGCCCTGCGCTCTACCGACTGAGCTATTCAGGCAGGCTCTTTTAGGAGTGGGCCACAGGTTGGTATTGATTTTAATAGGCAGAAGATGGACTTCCGGCCCTGCCGGTCAATGCAGAAGCACAAGGGGACAATGAGTTATTACAGTCATCCGGATCCTTTCCCAAAAGGTCTACATTCCTGTGGTGTAATGGTTAAAGCGCTGCTTTCTGCCCGTGGGGTCTTGAGTTCAAATCCTGGTTGGATGACTTTTCAGGTTTCTTTATGCCTGTACAGAACCCTTTATTGTGTGCAGGCTCGCCGATGGCATTTTCTTCATGCTGTATTCAAGAGCGACTGCTACTTTGGAGACAGCAAAATCAGCACCCCCACATGGCTGTTCTATGGCGCATGCAGCAAATCACCTGTTTTTTTAACCCAAAGGTCCCAGCATGGGAGTCCCATTGGTGCATTTCAGGGAAAGGTACCTTTTCTTCAGGCTACATTAATGAGTAACCAATATTTCACATTTCTTAAAGCACCAAAACTTCCTTCCCTAATCAGCTTCTCAAATGCTTTCTTTCAAGAAGGTTCATCTGTGCCATCTTCTGCATCTGCATTCAAGAGCGACCTCTACTTTCTTTTCGGCAGAATCGCACCAAAGCCGCCATCGCTAGTCAGCTTCTCAAATGCTTATTTTTTTTTGAACTTGGCACAAAACACTGTCCTCATTAAGCAATTTGCCAAGGTCAACTTCAGGCTGATGCTAGGCAAACCCCAAAAGAGTTCTGTAATGGGAAAAAATACCCAAGTTGATGCAAAGGTAAGGGCAAGATGCCAGATGCGGAAGCCCTGGCCTGAAGTAGAAGTACATACCGGCGTAGCTTAGAATGACAACCCCAGTTGGAAACAGTGGCAGCCAAATGGAAGGTGGATGATGGACTTCTGGAACTTGCCCTTCCAACACTCTCGAGAGTTGGTTAAAGCAGGACGAACCAGAGCTGCTCTGGAGTTGAGTTTTTGGAAGAGGTGGGAATCGAACCCACAACCTATTGGACCAGGTTATCGACCAGAGCCCAGCGCTCTACCGACTGAGCTATTCAGGCAGGCTCTTTTAGGAAAGGGCCTCAGGTTGGTATTGACTTTAATAGTCAGAAGATGGACTTCCGGCCCTGCCGGTCAATGCAAAGGTCCCAGCATGGGAGTCCCATTGGTGCATTTCAGGGAAAGGTAAATTTACTTCAGGCTACATTAATAAGTAACCAATATTTCACATTTCTTAAAGCACCAAAACTTCCTTCGCTAATCAGCTTCTCAAATGCTTTCTTTCAAGAAGGTTCATCTGTGCCATCTTCTGCATCTGCATTCAAGAGCGACCTCTACTTTCTTTTCGGCAGAATCGCACCAAAGCTGCCATCGCTAGTCAGCTTCTCAAATTCTTATATTTTTTTAAACTTGGCACAAAACACTGTCCTCATTAAGCAATTTGCCAAGGTCAACTTCAGGCTGATGCTAGGCAAACCCCAAAAGAGTTCTGTAATGGGAAAAAATACCCAAGTTGATGCAAAGGTAAGGGCAAGATGGCAGATGCAGAAACCCTGGCCTGAAGTAGAAGTACATACCGGCATAGCTTAGAAGGACAACCCCAGTTGGAAAAAGTGGCAGCCAAATGGAAGGCGGACGATGGACTTCTGGAACTTGCCCTTCCAACACTCTCGAGAGTTGGTTAAAGCAGGGCGAACCAGAGCTACTCTGGAGTTGAGTTTTTGGAAGAGGTGGGAATCGAACCCACTACCTTTTGGGCCAGGTTCTCAACCAGAGCCTTGCGCTCTACCAACTGAGCTATTCAGGCAGGCTCTTTAAGGTATGGGCCTCAGGTTGGTATTGACTTTAATAGTCAGAAGATGGACTTTCGGCCCTGCCGGTCAATGCAGAAGCACAAGGGGACAATAAGTTATTACAGTCACCCGGATCCTTTCCCAAAAGGTCTACATTCCTATGGTGTAATGGTTAAAGCGCTGCTTTCTGCTCGTGGGGTCTTGAGTTCAAATCCTCGTTGGATGACTTTTCAGATTTCTTTATGCCTGTACAGAACCCTTTATTGTGTGCAGGCTCGCCGATGGCATTTTCTTCATGCTGCATTCAAGAGCGACTGCTACTTTGGAGACAGCAAAATCAGCACCCCCACATGGCTGTTCTATGGCGCAGCAAATCACCTGGTTTCTTAACCCAAAGGTCCGTGTGGTGCATTTCAGGAAAAGGTGCCTTTTCTTCAGGCTACATTAATGAGTAAACAAAATTTCACATTTCTTAAAGCACCAAAACTTCCTTCCCTAATCAGCTTCTCAAATGCTTTCTTTCAAGAAGGTTCATCTGTGCCATCTTCTGCATCTGCATTCAAGAGCGATCTCTACTTTCTTTTCGGCAGAATCGCACCAAAGCTGCCATCGCTAGTCAGCTTCTCAAATGCTTATTTTCTTTTAAACTTGGCACAGAACACTGTCCTCATTAAGCAATTTGCCAAGGTCAACTTCAGGCTGATGCTAGGCAAACCCCAAAAAGAGTTTTTGGTATTTTTTGGTATTGACTTTAATAGTCAGAAGATGGACTTCCGGCCCTGCCGGTCAATGCAGAAGCACAAGGGGACAATGAGTTATTACAGTCATCCGGATCCTTTCCCAAAAGTTCTAGGTTCCTGTGGTGTAATGGTTAAAGCGCCGCATTCTGCCCGTGGGGTCTTTAGTTCAAATCCTGGTTGGATGACTTTTCAGGTTTCTTTATACCTGTACAGAACCCTTTATTGTGTGCAGGCTCGCCGATGGCATTTTCTTCATGCTGCATTCAAGAGCGACTGCTACTTTGGAGACAGCAAAATCAGCACCCCCACATGGCTGTTCTATGGCGCATGCAGCAAATCACCTGGTTTTTTAACCCAAAGGTCCCAGCATGGGAGTCCCATTGGTGCATTTCAGGGAAAGGTACCTTTTCTTCAGGCTACATTAATGAGTAACCAATATTTCACATTTCTTAAAGCACCAAAACTTCCTTCCCTAATCAGCTTCTCAAATGCTTTCTTTCAAGAAGGTTCATCTGTGCCATCTTCTGCATCTGCATTCAAGAGCGACCTTTACTTTCTTTTCGGCAGAATCGCACCAAAGCTGCCATTGCTAGTCAGCTTCTCAAATGCTATATTTTTTTTGAACTTGGCACAAAACACTGTCCTCATTAAGCAATTTGCCAAGGTCAACTTCAGGCTGATGCTAGGCAAACCCCAAAAGAGTTCTGTAATGGGAAAAAATACCCAAGTTGATGCAAAGGTAAGGGCAAGATGGCAGATGCAGAAACCCTGGCCTGAAGTAGAAGTACATACCGGCATAGCTTAGAAGGACAACCCCAGTTGGAAAAAGTGGCAGCCAAATGGAAGGAGGACGATGGACTTCTGGAACTTGCCCTTCCAACACTCTCGAGAGTTGGTTAAAGCAGGGCGAACCAGAGCTACTCTGGAGTTGAGTTTTTGGAAGAGGTGGGAATCGAACCCACAACCTTTTGGACCAGGTTATCGACCAGAGCCCTGCGCTCTACCGACTGAGCTATTCAGGCAGGCTCTTTTAGGAGTGGGCCACAGGTTGGTATTGATTTTAATAGGCAGAAGATGGATTCCGGCCCTGCCGGTCAATGCAGAAGCACAAGGGGACAATGAGTTATTACAGTCATCCGGATCCTTTCCCAAAAGGTCTACATTCCTGTGGTGTAATGGTTAAAGCGCTGCTTTCTGCCCGTGGGTTCTTGAGTTCAAATCCTGGTTGGATGACTTTTCAGGTTTCTTTATGCCTGTACAGAACCCTTTATTGTGTGCAGGCTCGCCGATGGCATTTTCTTCATGCTGTATTCAAGAGCGACTGCTACTTTGGAGACAGCAAAATCAGCACCCCCACATGGCTGTTCTATGGCGCATGCAGCAAATCACCTGGTTTTTTAACCCAAAGGTCCCAGCATGGGAGTCCCATTGGTGCATTTCAGGGAAAGGTACCTTTTCTTCAGGCTACATTAATGAGTAACCAATATTTCACATTTCTTAAAGCACCAAAACTTCCTTCCCTAATCAGCTTCTCAAATGCTTTCTTTCAAGAAGGTTCATCTGTGCCATCTTCTGTATCTGCATTCAAGAGCGACCTCTACTTTCTTTTCGGCAGAATCGCACCAAAGCCGCCATCGCTAGTCAGCTTCTCAAATGCTTATTTTTTTTTTAACTTGGCACAAAACACTGTCCTCATTAAGCAATTTGCCAAGGTCAACTTCAGGCTGATGCTAGGCAAACCCCAAAAGAGTTCTGTAATGGGAAAAAATACCCAAGTTGATGCAAAGGTAAGGGCAAGATGCCAGATGCGGAAGCCCTGGCCTGAAGTAGAAGTACATACCGGCATAGCTTAGAAGGACAACCCCAGTTGGAAAAAGTGGCAGCCAAATGGAAGGCGGATGATGGACTTCTGGAACTTGCCCTTCCAACACTCTCGAGAGTTGGTTAAAGCAGGACGAACCAGAGCTGCTCTGGAGTTGAGTTTTTGGAAGAGGTGGGAATCGAACCCACAACCTATTGGACCACGTTGTCGACCAGAGCCCAGCGCTCTACCGACTGAGCTATTCAGGCAGGCTCTTTTAGGAATGGGCCTCAGGTTGGTATTGACTTTAATAGTCAGAAGATGGACTTCCGGCCCTGCCGGTCAATGCAAAGGTCCCAGCATGGGAGTCCCATTGGTGCATTTCAGGGAAAGGTACCTTTTCTTCAGGCTACGTTAATGAGTAACCAATATTTCACATTTCTTAAAGCACCAAAACTTCCTTCCCTAATCAGCTTCTCAAATGCTTTCTTTCAAGAAGGTTCATCTGTGCCATCTTCTGCATCTGCATTCAAGAGCGACCTTTACTTTCTTTTCGGCAGAATCGCACCAAAGCTGCCATCGCTAGTCAGCTTCTCAAATGCTATGTTTGTTTTTGAACTTGGCACAAAACACTGTCCTCATTAAGCAATTTGCCAAGGTCAACTTCAGGCTGATGCTAGGCAAACCCCAAAAGAGTTCTGTAATGGGAAAAAATACCCAAGTTGATGCAAAGGTAAGGGCAAGATGGCAGATGCAGAAACCCTGGCCTGAAGTAGAAGTACATACCGGCATAGCTTAGAAGGACAACCCCAGTTGGAAAAAGTGGCAGCCAAATGGAAGGCGGACGATGGACTTCTGGAACTTGCCCTTCCAACACTCTCGAGAGTTGGTTAAAGCAGGGCGAACCAGAGCTACTCTGGAGTTGAGTTTGTGGAAGAGGTGGGAATCGAACCCACAACCTTTTGGACCAGGTTATCGACCAGAGCCCTGCGCTCTACCGACTGAGCTATTCAGGCAGGCTCTTTTAGGAGTGGGCCACAGGTTGGTATTGATTTTAATAGGCAGAAGATGGACTTCCGGCCCTGCCGGTCAATGCAGAAGCACAAGGGGACAATGAGTTATTACAGTCATCCGGATCCTTTCCCAAAAGGTCTACATTCCTGTGGTGTAATGGTTAAAGCGCTGCTTTCTGCCCGTGGGGTCTTGAGTTCAAATCCTGGTTGGATGACTTTTCAGGTTTCTTTATGCCTGTACAGAACCCTTTATTGTGTGCAGGCTCGCCGATGGCATTTTCTTCATGCTGTATTCAAGAGCGACTGCTACTTTGGAGACAGCAAAATCAGCACCCCCACATGGCTGTTCTATGGCGCATGCAGCAAATCACCTGGTTTTTTAACCCAAAGGTCCCAGCATGGGAGTCCCATTGGTGCATTTCAGGGAAAGGTACCTTTTCTTCAGGCTACATTAATGAGTAACCAATATTTCACATTTCTTAAAGCACCAAAACTTCCTTCCCTAATCAGCTTCTCAAATGCTTTCTTTCAAGAAGGTTCATCTGTGCCATCTTCTGCATCTGCATTCAAGAGCGACCTCTACTTTCTTTTCGGCAGAATCGCACCAAAGCCGCCATCGCTAGTCAGCTTCTCAAATGCTTATTTTTTTTTGAACTTGGCACAAAACACTGTCCTCATTAAGCAATTTGCCAAGGTCAACTTCAGGCTGATGCTAGGCAAACCCCAAAAGAGTTCTGTAATGGGAAAAAATACCCAAGTTGATGCAAAGGTAAGGGCAAGATGCCAGATGCGGAAGCCCTGGCCTGAAGTAGAAGTACATACCGGCATAGCTTAGAAGGACAACCCCAGTTGGAAAAAGTGGCAGCCAAATGGAAGGCGGATGATGGACTTCTGGAACTTGCCCTTCCAACACTCTCGAGAGTTGGTTAAAGCAGGACGAACCAGAGCTGCTCTGGAGTTGAGTTTTTGGAAGAGGTGGGAATCGAACCCACAACCTATTGGACCAGGTTATCGACCAGAGCCTAGCGCTCTACCGACTGAGCTATTCAGGCAGGCTCTTTTAGGAATGGGCCTCAGGTTGGTATTGACTTTAATAGTCAGAAGATGGACTTCCGGCCCTGCCGGTCAATGCAAAGGTCCCAGCATGGGAGTCCCATTGGTGCATTTCAGGGAAAGGTAAATTTACTTCAGGCTACATTAATAAGTAACCAATATTTCACATTTCTTAAAGCACCAAAACTTCCTTCCCTAATCAGCTTCTCAAATGCTTTCTTTCAAGAAGGTTCATCTGTGCCATCTTCTGCATCTGCATTCAAGAGCGACCTCTACTTTCTTTTCGGCAGAATCGCACCAAAGCCGCCATCGCTAGTCAGCTTCTCAAATGCTTATTTGTTTTTCAACTTGGCACAAAACACTGTCCTCATTAAGCAATTTGCCAAGGTCAGCTTCAGGCTGATGCTAGGCAAACCCCAAAAGAGTTCTGTAATGGGAAAAAATACCCAAGTTGATGCAAAGGTAAGGGCAAGATGCCAGATGCGGAAGCCCTGGCCTGAAGTAGAAGTACATACCGGCGTAGCTTAGAATGACAACCCCAGTTGGAAAAAGTGGCAGCCAAATGGAAGGTGGATGATGGACTTCTGGAACTTGCCCTTCCAACACTCTCGAGAGTTGGTTAAAGCAGGATGAACCAGAGCTGCTCTGGAGTTGAGTTTTTGGAAGAGGTGGGAATCGAACCCACAAACTATTGGACCAGGATATCGACCAGAGCCCAGCGCTCTACCGACTGAGCTATTCAGGCAGGCTCTTTTAGGAATGGGCCTCAGGTTGGTATTGACTTTAATAGTCAGAAGATGGACTTCCGGCCCTGCCGGTCAATGCAAAGGTCCCAGCATGGGAGTCCCATTGGTGCATTTCAGGGAAAGGTAAATTTACTTCAGGCTACATTAATAAGTAACCAATATTTCACATTTCTTAAAGCACCAAAACTTCCTTCCCTAATCAGCTTCTCAAATGCTTTCTTTCAAGAAGGTTCATCTGTGCCATCTTCTGCATCTGCATTCAAGAGCGACCTCTACTTTCTTTTCGGCAGAATCGCACCAAAGCCGCCATCTCTAGTCAGCTTCTCAAATGCTTATTTTTTTTTGAACTTGGCACAAAATACTGTCCTCATTAAGCAATTTGCCAAGGTCAACTTCAGGCTGATGCTAGGCAAACCCCAAAAGAGTTCTGTAATGGGAAAAAATACCCAAGTTGATGCAAAGGTAAGGGCAAGATGCCAGATGCGGAAGCCCTGGCCTGAAGTAGAAGTACATACCGGCGTAGTTAGAATGACAACCCCAGTTGGAAACAGTGGCAGCCAAATGGAAGGTGGATGATGGACTTCTGGAACTTGCCCTTCCAACACTCTCGAGAGTTGGTTAAAGCAGGACATACTAGAGCTGCTCTGGAGTTGAGTTTTTGGAAGAGGTGGGAATCGAACCCACAACCTATTGGACCAGGTTATCGACCAGAGCCCAGCGCTCTACCGACTGAGCTATTCAGGCAGGCTCTTTTAGGAATGGGCCTCAGGTTGGTATTGACTTTAATAGTCAGAAGATGGACTTCCGGCCCTGCCGGTCAATGCAAAGGTCCCAGCATGGGAGTCCCATTGGTGCATTTCAGGGAAAGGTAAATTTACTTCAGGCTACATTACTAAGTAACCAATATTTCACATTTCTTAAAGCACCAAAACTTCCTTCGCTAATCAGCTTCTCAAATGCTTTCTTTCAAGAAGGTTCATCTGTGCCATCTTCTGCATCTGCATTCAAGAGCGACCTCTACTTTCTTTTCGGCAGAATCGCACCAAAGCTGCCATCGCTAGTCAGCTTCTCAAATTCTTATATTTTTTTAAACTTGGCACAAAACACTGTCCTCATTAAGCAATTTGCCAAGGTCAACTTCAGGCTGATGCTAGGCAAACCCCAAAAAGAGTTCTGTAATGGGAAAAAATTCCCAAGTTGATGCAAAGGTAAGGGCAAGGTGCCAGATGGGGAAGCCCTGGCCTGAAGTAGAAGTACATACCGGCGTAGCTTAGAATGACAACCCCAGTTGGAAACAGTGGCAGCCAAATGGAAGGTGGATGATGGACTTCTGGAACTTGCCCTTCCAACACTCTTGAGAGTTGGTTAAAGCAGGGCGAACCAGAGCTGCTCTGGAGTTGAGTTTTTGGAAGAGGTGGGAATTGAACCCACTACCTTTTGGACCAGGTTATCGACAAGAGCCCTGCGCTCTACCGACTGAGCTATTCAGGCAGGCTCTTTTAGGTATGGGCCTCAGGTTGGTATTGACTTTAATAGTCAGAAGATGGACCAAAAGGTCTAGGTTCCTGTGGTGTAATGGTTAAAGCGCCGCTTTCTGCCCGTGGGGTCTTGAGTTTAAATCCTGGTTGGATGACTTTTCAGGTTTCTTTATGCCTGTACAGAACCCTTTATTGTGTGCAGGCTCGCCGATGGCATTTTCTTCATGCTGCATTCAAGAGCGACTGCTACTTTGGAGACAGGAAAATCAGCACCCCCACATGGTTGTTCTATGGCGCATGCAGCAAATCACCTGTTTTTTTAACCCAAAGGTCCCAGCATGGGAGTCCCATTGGTGCATTTCAGGGAAAGGTACCTTTTCTTCAGGCTACATTAATGAGTAACCAATATTTCACATTTCTTAAAGCACCAAAACTTCCTTCGCTAATCAGCTTCTCAAATGCTTTCTTTCAAGAAGGTTCATCTGTGCCATCTTCTGCATCTGCATTCAAGAGCGACCTCTACTTTCTTTTTGGCAGAATCGCACCAAAGCTGCCATCGCTAGTCAGCTTCTCAAATTCTTATATTTTTTTAAACTTGGCACAAAACACTGTCCTCATTAAGCAATTTGCCAAGGTCAACTTCAGGCTGATGCTAGGCAAACCCCAAAATAGATTCTGTATGGGGAAAAAATACCCAAGTTGATGCAAAGGTAAGGGCAAGGTGCTAGATGGGGAACCCCTGGCCTGAAGCAGAGGTACATACCGGCGTAGCTTAGATGGACTAAACCATTGGAAAAAGGGGCAGCCAAATGGAAGGCAGATGATGGACTTCTGGCACTTGCCCTTCCATCACTCTTGAGAGTTGGTTAAAGCACAGAGCTGGAGATGAGTTTTTATCGGATGTGGGAATCGAACCCACAACCTTTTGTACCAGGTTATCGACAAGAGCCGTGCGCTCTACTGCCTGAACTATTTAGGCAGGCTTTTTTAGGAAATGGCCTCATTTTGGTATTGACTTTATTAGACAGAAGATGGACTTCCAGCCCTGCCAGTCAATGCAGAGGCACAAGGGGACTATAGGTTATGACAGTCATCCAGAACCTTTCCCAGCAGGTCTAGGTTCCTGTGGTGCAATGCTTAAAGTGCCTGTTTCCCCCCGTGGGGTGCAGAGTCTCTAATCCCAGGCGGATGCCTTTTCAGACCTTTCAGGGTAATGCTTGGTAGAAAACACTGTTCTCATTAAGCAATTTGCCAAGGTAAACTTTAGGCTGATGCTAGGCAAACCCCAAAATATGTTCTGTATGGGGAAAAAATTCCCAAGTTGATGCAAAGGTAAGGGCAAGGTGCTAGATGGGGAACCCCTGGCCTTAAGCAGAGGTACAGGCTCTTTTAGGAAATGGCCTCAGGTTGGTATTGACTTTATTAGGCAGAAGATGGATTTCCAGATCTGCCAGTCAATGCAGAGGCACAAAGGGACAACAGGTTATGACAGTCATCTGGAACCTTTCCCAGCAGGTCTAGGTTCCGGTGGCGCAATGCATAAAGCGCCTGTTTACCCCCGTATTGTCCTGAGCTCTAATCTAGGGCAGGTGCCTTTTCAGACCTTTCAGGGTTCTTTATGCCTGTACAGAACCCTTTATTCTATGCAGGCTCACTGGTGGCATATTCTTCAGGCTGCATTCAAGAGCGACTGCTACTTTGGAGATGGCAAAACCAGCTCAATAAAAAAAAGCTACATAACGCAAAACCACCAATAAGAATAGAAGAAAACCAACTGCTAATTGTCTCAGAATATCACTCTCTAAAGCATAATAAAAGTTAATTTAATGCTCCCATAAACACAAATGAAATATAAAAGTTTAGATTAAAAACAAGTAGCTTTTCCCTAATTATAATTTTTGTTTTTAAAGTGATACTGACACTAAAAATCTACTACTCAAAATATGAATGTACATTAAAAGTTACCTATAGGTTATGTTGATTGCTTTTCCCCCGACAGTTCTGATTTTGTAAGTAATTGCAACTAAACCTGACTGGTTTGCCAACCTGACTGTCCCTTTTAACCTGTCAGTTAGAGATTCTAATGCTAACGAACTACTGCTGCACAGATATGGCAGCCCCTTCATAGAGGAACATGGGGAGGAGATAGGCAATGTAACAGCATTGGGCAAATACTTTTATGTAAAATAATAAATAATATGCAAAGACAATGTTATGATAGATGTAGTTCATTTCTGGTGTCAGTATCTCTTTAAAATCAATTTATCATAGCACTGAAAGAACTTAACTGAAATATTTACTTGTCTTCTGCAGGATCTTTGTGGGTTACTGCACATTTGCAAATTTAGCCAGTGTTTTTAAATGAGCCACACTGGTCTGCCCAGTCTTTATGACTGACAATCTGGAAACTGTCAGATATTTATTTATTTCTGCTTTCTATTCTCACTTTGTCACACATTTTACCTTTTTGCTTGAAAATGAACAACACCAAACTTAAAATTCAGCAATAATTAAGTGAGCAATTAAAACATGTAGTATCTCAGTGGTTATGAATCTTTTTACTCCTAGCGGCATGAAATTAGTTATCAAACAAGTGCACGATAATTAGTGTTCATGAATGCAGTGATGCTTTGTGCATTTATTCATAAACAGTCCCAACCCATTGCTGGGTGCTTACAGGCTATGGAAGTCAGTACCCTGAAAATAATTACAATCAATAACCCGTAATTGGTACAAGTCAGGTCATCCTATTATAGGGAAGTGTGGTTGACAATGGTTGTAAGGGGGAGTGCGACATCAGGCTTCAGCTATTTGGAGTGACATACAAGTATCAATCATTTTAAGGAAATTATACTATACTGTCATATAGGGGAGCACTCCTTTTGTTCTTTTGAATAGTACCTGCATTGTTTGCGCACAAGGACTCAATGGCAAAGACAGTTATGTGAGAATGCTGTTCATTGACTTTAGCTCAGCATTCAATAGCATCATCCCTCAAAAGCTGAGTGGAAAACTAAGAGAGCTGGGATTGAGTACCACTTTGTGCAACTGGATCTTGGACTTTCTGTCAGAGAGGCCTCAGTCTGTTTGTATCGGCAACAAGGTTTCCAGCACCATCAGATTGAGCACAGGAGCTCCTCAAGGATGTGTTCTCAGCCCGTTGTTGTACACATTGCTGACACATGACTGCATAGCTAGACACAGCTCGAACCACATCATCAAGTTCGCCGATGACACAACTGTGGTGGGGCTCATCAACCACAACGATGAGTCGGCATACAGAGATGAGGTTCAGCAGCTGGCAGTCTGGTGCAGTGAGAACAACCTGTCACTGAATGTGGATAAAACGAAAGAGATGATCGTTGACTTCAGGAGAACTCTCCCTGTTCACACACCACTCAACATCAACGGCTCCACAGTAGAGACAGTAAAGAACACCAAATTCCTGGGAGTCCACATCTCTGGTGACCTCACCTGGACCACCAACACCGCCTCCATTACCAAAAAGGCTCAGCAGCATCTTCACTTCCTAAGACGACTGAAACGGGCCAGCCTTCCGCCTCCCACCCTCACAGTGTTCTACAGGGGCACCATAGAGAGCGTCCTGGCGAGCTGCATCTCCATCTGGTACAGTAGTGCCAGCTCTGCTGACCGGAAAAGTCTAGAGCGGACTGTCAGTGCAGCTGGCAACATCATTGGAGCGGCTCTTCCATCACTGCAGGACATTTTCCACAAGCGTTGTGTAAGAAAGGCCTCCTGCATTGCACTGGACTCCACACACTCCTCACATGGACGCTGCTACCATCTGGCAGACGCTTTCGCAGTATTAAAGCCCAAACAACCAGGCTGCGTGAAAGCTTTTTTCCCACAAGCTATCAGACTCCTCAACTCACTGCCTGCCCTCCCACTACATTCCAGACACACCTGAACTGTGAACTTAACTTTGTGAACCGTTAATTTATTTGCACAATTCTAAAGGTTTACACATGTATATATCCAATTTCTGCATATATATTGCACATTTCATGTTTACATATTTATTGTGTATTTTTAAGTGCCTTTTTGTGATATGTACTAGCTGGAGCCACGTCATCTCGTCTCACTGTATATTTGTATACTTCTGAGATGACAATAAAGTTTACTTTGACTTTGACTTTAGAAAGGCCCCAGAGTGCTATAATTTATCTATAGCAAATTAGTGGAGGGCATGGATGCTGCACATCATGTGTGTGGACTGGGTACAATAACAGGTCAAAGAAAACACCATTGAGCCTAACTTTACACTCTTGAGATTCTATTGACTAATATAGCCTGATGATTTATGGCTCAGATTGTACAATTATTACTGGCTTGGATTGTCGACTTATAGAACGCACACCTCCCTGCTCAACTGACATACAATCAAGTCATACATATGGTTTTCAAACCATTGACTTTGCAAGCATGGCATAAGAAGAGAAGAGGCTGTGTTTGTCAGCCAGTATGGGACTGAAGAGGCACAGCAAAGGATTATCATCTGATCATTTATTTTATCCCTATAAGTAGCTGACAACTGCACAGTGATGGAGAAAGTCAGCCGTGAGGCAATCAGGGAAGGCTGTCCAGCAGCAGGGAGGTTATGGGGACTGCAGTATGGAAGTATGTTACTTTTACTTTTTAATCTTTATTTGGCACAAAAAGTAGAAAAATAAAAAAGGATACTTCTATTTCATGTTAACTAGATGTCCCCTTTAAGCTGTCACACAGCTTAATTAAATGTTGTTTTTATTCAAAAATATGTGTGTCCTTTGTCTTTCTTACTTGTTACACCCTAAAAAAGGGGTCTTTCTGTAATCTGAATCGACATGCCTTAAGTCTACTAGAAAATCATTTAAACATGAAATAAACCCTGTAGGATTGTTTTTCTTCCAATAAGGATACATTATATATTAGCTGGGGTCAAGTGTACAAGGTACTGTTTTATTACTACACAGAGAAGGAAAGATTTCTGGATAACTTGGATCCAATACCTGTAAAAAAGGGAATTAAGGCAAGCTTTTTTTTTATGGATAATAATCTGTTATAGAAGTTGAAAGTCTGACTATGAGAATGGCACTCTCATGTGATTAGTTTAGCAGTGATGTCTCCCATAGTGATTAAAATGTCCTTGATTCTCCAAAACAGAGGAGAAGTTTTGGCTCATTCCCTTACATGCCATCAGCAGATTCATCAGTATCGGTCAATGGATTCAAGCATGTCTATGGCAGACAGTGAAGCCTATTTTTCTGCAACAGAGGAATTTGAACCTGTAAGCAGTGATGAAGGTGCAGGGAAAAAGGAGAAAAAGGCAAACTCAGAAAATTGATTATAACAGAGGGTCAATTTAGAATAGTATTGAAGGTCCTCTTACTGGTGCTCTTAAAGGAGAAACAAGAGTTGATGCAAGAACATTGCCAATACAAACTCATGCTTCCCAAGCCTCATTTGTCTCTGTGCTAGCAGGTGAAGAAGAAACTGTTGAACATGTTTATGCAGTAGAGGCTGAGAAAGTAACAAGGATGGCCTCTCTCATGTTCTATTCTCTTGCCAATTTATTTGGTTTATAAAGAGAAGATTTTTTGTGGTTGTTGCAGTGGTTTGGAAATACAAATCTTATTTTGACTTCAATGGCTTTAGCCCTGTAAAGGACAGAATTACTGCAAGTATTATTATTTTTTTTAAATATAGAAAAAAATAATAAAGATATATTTAAACAATGGATACTTTGAATATGGATTATTCCCCAGGATTTTGTTTCATTTTTGCTCGAACATTCACATAATATATCATTGTGACAGATTATCTGCAAATTTCAGTAAATGCAAACGTTGCAGCAGAGTAGAAAATGATTTGCAATCAGTATATGCAAATTAATATATTCAGCTGTAAATTTGCTTGCAGAAATACCACTTGTACCTGTAGTCATTTCAGTTTTTGTAGTGCATAAATCTAAGAATACTGTCTTTTGACTATTTTTAATACTTTTTGCTAGGGTTTCCACCTTTTCTGGAAGAAAATGGCTACGTGTATGTATATATATTTCATTAATTTCAATAACACTAGATTCAAACATGATACTGGATTCAAATATACCAGTTTGGTTCAATTTAATCATGTGGATTGAGGGCCACAATTATATTATTTGCAGTATGGGAATCTGCCAGTGGAGTTCTTTAGCTAACAAAATATTTAGCTCTGAAACATTATCCAACTGATTGTTCACAAATATTTTAAAGCCTTCAGTGTCTAGTCACATTAAACATAACATTTTAAGAATTAAGAAAGCAATATCTGTTTTATGTAATCAGGGATACGTAATCTGGTTACTTCTCTTTCTTTTCTTCCAAGGTGGTTAAACAAGGACTTTCAGCCAATGCTTTCCTAGACTGGGGAATACAATTTATGGGATCTTGCTCCAATGTGCAACCATTACTCTTTAGTATGTGGAGTTGCATACTCTCTTAAATTGGACCTTTCACTTACAAATAAAAAGCTGTATAATAAAAGTCCTTTGCAAATTAAACATGGAACCATTTTTTTTATTTTTTTCATTAAAACATCCATACCTGTTATAAAGGTGTCACTTTCCATTCAGAAATGTTGCTGCACTCCTCACATTCCCCATTTCCATCTTGTGCACTATAATTGTGTTGGGCACTATTCATGGGCATTAAGCCCCCCCCCATTCTGTTGCATACACAATATTTTGGGATGATATTTAATTTGTCTTAATAACAGTGTCCACAAAATGGCACCTGCCTGCTTGCTGTGATTGTGTAATTCCAAGACTATAGTGTAAGTAAAGTTTATTTTGCTCAACTAACATGATATAAAAGATTTTGGAATTATTTCTTAACAGATGTTGTGTCTTTAAAACTTAAGATTTTTGAAATCATCAGATTCTCAGAATGTCAGGCCATCAGTTCATGAGTTGAAGATGAAAAGTTGGTCCAACCAGTTAAGAACTGTATAAGGCTGGTGTTATGTTTTTATTATGTTTTTATCTTTTTTTTGTCTAATATTATATGAACAAATAGCTGCTAGTTTAAATGTCCAATGTTTACAGGGTTGTGTACATTGGTTGCTTTTTGAGACTGAGGGCGCAAGGATCGTTGGCTCTGCTGCGCTCAGTCTGGGTTTTTTTTTTTTTTTTGGTTTTTTTTGCAGGGTACAGATCCACTCCCTTCCCCAGCCCTTCTTCAGCTTCATTGATTTGCACTGAAAAGTACAGCCTCAAATTGTGTGCAGGCACATGGAGCGGAGGTCTGTCTGCATTGGCAGTGGCTGGCAGACCTCCTCTTCACTCCATGTGCCTGCACACAAGCAGGAGCTGCACTTTTCAGTGCAGTCAGTTCAATGGTGCTAAGAAGGGATCTGCATGTCTCAGCCTGAAAAAAAAATCCAGACTGAGTGCAGCAGGGTCAACTCTCCATGTGCCCTCAGCCTTTGGCTAATGTCTTGTAGCAGAGAGTTGACCTAGTGTGGCTTTATGAAACACAAATTATAAGTTCAAATATATATAGTTGTGTTCAGAATAATAGCAGTGTGTTTAAAAAAAAAATCCTTATATCCTTCTATTTCCATAAACTCAAAGGCATTGGGAACACTGCACATTCTATTTCAAATCAAAACATGAAGAAACATTTATTATATTTGTGTTATTCATTTACAGAAAGTTAAGAAGGCTGTTTAAAATGGTAGTTTTCCATTTTCTTTCACGTCTTTCAGGTTTATCGTTTTCTGCACTTCTTTATATGGTTTCCTCTCTCCTATCAACTTTTTAATCAAAGTTTGTTGTTCTTCTGAACAATGTCTGGAATGTGCCATTTTACTCAGATTTTCAGAGAGAAATGCACAATAACCAGCATGCACAACATTTGCTGCCTTCCTTCCTTAAATAAAGTCTGTAAATGACATTTGTTTTTTCACAGAATGAATGAACTCAGTAATTGAACTCTACACTGTTATTATTTGGAACAAGCCTTTATTAATGATTCAATTACACAGAATCAGCAGCATGCATGCCATGACTGTTGGATCTTTTGGTTTTATGTTACTCTACTACACCTACTAGTAAATTATTTGCCATGTAAAAATATAATTTCTTCCAAAATCAGTAATTGATGTTGGACTGTTATTATTAAAACATGGTCAGACTGTATTGCAAGATGTTGATATAAATGCCTGTCTTATTATTTCTTGTTTGGAAACCTTTCAGAATCCATTAGGCATTACATCCTTGCTGTGCGATCCATTACTAGGCTGTCAAGGAGTGACTGGAGTGGTTGAATAATTTTGTAGTGCTTCCCTGAAATATCTCTATCCTATTATATAGCACCAGTTGTTAGCCAGTAATTTTCTTGCATGTTTCTATTTACTGACATTTCTGAATGCACTGAGAGAAACTTTCATGAGGAAACTCCAGGCAACTTCGGGAACCAAAGTGATATGTATGCCATCCAGCTCGTATTCTTGTTGACGGGAAGGCATTTGAAACAATTGAAACTTTGGTCGACTCCAGAAACTGAAGCGATATGTATGCCATACCGCCATCGATTCATATTCATCATCCTGATGACGATCCCCTGAGGAACGAAACGCGTTGTTGCAATTATGGATGAATAAAGTTATTTTTTAATACATTGCCTGAAATTTGCTAACTAGCCGTGCGTGCTTTCTCTAATGATACTGCATAAATCTTGTTGAGCACCCGACCGCTGACGTAGGACGATGTATATATATATATATATATATATATATATATATATATATATATATATATTTGTAACCCCTTTTTGGTCACCACCGGTGTCAAAGGTTATACATTACATTTTTCTTACCAATGCAAGTCCTGAGTCCCCTTTGCTAAGTGAAAGGGTACTGGGAATTACCTCTCATGGCAGTGCCTCCACTTAATGGGGTCCGGGAATACACCTGCGGGTGGCCCCATTAGGAAAACATTCAAACACACAAAGTACTTTGTAACAAATAACTTTATGTAAGAGAAAGTAAAATACATTTATATATTAATTGACCCACTACCCTGGAAAGGTATGCAGTCCAAATCCTGGCCCTCCGTGCCAGGCAAAGTCCTGCAACTCCTTTGGCAGACAAAGAGATTAATCCCTTTTCCCCAAAAGAGCACAATTGTCCCCAGGTAGTGCTTCCTGCCCCAAATACCATTCCCGTTGGAGAAGGTACTTTTTCCCACATGGCAGGCACCAACTAATCTGTGTCAGAAACTGAAGACATGCTGGATCCTCTCTTTTTCTACCCTCCCTTGGGCACAACTCACCCTGGGGATTCACTCAGATGGGTAGGCTCATCCAGAGCTGGAGCAGGCATCCACAGCGATGAAATACATTCAGTGAAGCACATGCAGCTTGCTTTATCCTCAAGACATAGCTCCAAGCACATTAAGTTCTCCTCTGCTGAACTACAGCTCCCAGCACTCTCCATAGTGCGAGCTCACAAAAAGGCATCCAAGCTCTAAACCCACATGGTTGAGCTACCAGGCATTGGAGTACCCTGCCAAAGGCAGGCCTATCCAACTCCACTTTAGCCTACATCTTGCCAGCTCAAAATCACTCTCTCTTCGGTGAAGTAGCATTCAGCAATAATGGCATGTGCACATGGCTCTCCTATTTATAGAAAAATGGTACTGCAGCGACACCTAGTGACACCTTCCGTTATCTGCCATGCTGCACCAGCACAAGGGCTCCTGCGCCTGCCAAAACTCTAGGAGACACTGTAGCTACACGAACAGGGGATTTCCACCATGTGGTTCAGAATTCCAGAGGGGAATTAACCCTCTTTATCCCTACATATATATATATAAAATAAAATAGTACCTTGTACTTGATCCAACCTAAGATATAATTAATCCTTCTTGGAGGCAAAACCAGATTATTGGGTTTATTTAATGTTTACATGATTTTATAGTAGACTTAAGGTAGGAAGATCTAAAATTATGGAAAGATCCATTATCCAGAAAACCCCAGGTCCTGAGCTTTCTATATATCAGGTCCCATACCTGTATTAACTTCTTACAAATCTTAGCTGATATATTTTCTTCTATACATGTAAAAAAAGTTTCTTTCAATAGGCTTGGCATTTATTTTATTTTTTTTATTAGCTGTGCTGTGTTCAACAATCAAGCGGCATCCCAGGTTGATTGCTAAAGAAGAACTAAAGGTATATTTGGGAGTACCAAAATGTTAGGCACTACCCCATCATTATAATTGCTTACCTGATACCCCGAGTGATGAACCTGTTTGCTAAAATCTGCACTGGCCTTGGGTATTTCTGTAGAAGCTCGTTGTGACCATATTCATCGGCTTCCCTAATACTTTTTATTACTTATTAACATGCAACTCTGATAAAAAGATGTGCCAAATGAAATATGGAAACACTTTTTAAGCATTTTCTGGTTTAACTGCTCTTTTAAAGGATTCTCTGTGCAGCATTTGCCAATGTTCCCATTTGCCAATGTGAAATACTAGGATGATAAGCCACTTCATAAATAAACAGAAAAAATGTCACAAGTCCAATACTGTTCTTTGGAGATTCAACGCCTCCCTCTTACCTACTTTTCCCAGTAGGAATTCCATCCACCTTTTGCTACAAATGTGAGGTGGATTTCAGCCGGAAATGACTTAAGTTCATTTTTGGATTAAAATCTACCATGCATGCACATTGACTGCGATTGCCAGTCATGCCAGCGACTTCAGTGGCATTTGCTTTAAGAGATTCTTAAGAAAGGCACATCCTAGTTGTGGTTTTATATGAAGTTTAGCTGGAGAAGAAAAAATGCTAGTAACCAAGCAGGTGTATTATTTTTTATTTGATCTGCTTCACAAAAGAGACTTGCTGGTTTGCAAGAAAATAGGACAATTACTGATATTGATATCATAATTTCATTATTGTCCTAATGTTTATGTTGATATTTTCTGGATTGTATGACGTAAAAAAACGTTTTTAGTATCCATTTTATGTGCAGGTGATGAACAATTTTTAAAAATATTGTATTAGTATTATAAACAGTATGCATTAAATGTTCTGCAAATTTATGGTTTCTGATTGTAATTATTTAAACTTTATAATTTTCTTCTTGTGGTTTCTTCTTAGATAAGCACACTTTTATTCAGGAAAAGATTTCCTCCATAATTAAAGAAACCTTTACTAATTTAATGTCAAAATATGAAAGCTATGGTAGCTCATTAGCTGTATTTGTGATTGAAAAAGGTATGCCATTTTTTCAATACCTTTATTTGCATACTACTAGTACTACTATTACTACTGCTGCTTCTATAATTGATAATTGAGATGAAGCGTTAGCTCTGCATTCTTATTGCTGGGAGCAGATCAGGCTAGTTTTCAGACATACAAATATGGAATTTTACTGCTTGTACCCCTCTTCTGTTATGCACTGTAGGTTAGCAAAGTAGAAAGAACGGCCACACAGTGTAACCACAGGGAGCACAAAACATTCTTCCAATTGCTTACCAGCACCCAAAGAAAGTAAACTGCTTGGCTCCTATATGAATAGGGATGTAGCGAACTTCGACTGTTCGCGTCCGCCGCAAGTTCGCGAACGTCGCGCGACGTTCGCCAATAGGCGTTCGCGTCAAAATCGTTCGACCATTCGGTCGCTAAAATCGAATCGAACGATTTTCGGATGTTCGAAGTTCGCGAACTGTCCGCATTTTTTGCCGGTGTTCGCGAACGGCGTTCGCGAACACATACTCGGCGGTTCGCTACATCCCTATATATGAACACTATGCATTATGGTTAATAACCCGGAAATGAATCTGTGATAAGCTTTTCTTTTCAGTTATTAGTTGCTTTGTGTTTCTGCCCAGATGCAAATATGTTTAGCATTGAGAAATAAACCCAATCTCATTTAGAAACTGTTATAATAAGGGAATATTCATGCTGGGATTTAGATCTGCTTAGATTTTAGCTAGGGAACACTGGCTTGTTTATACACAATGTGTTCTTTGTTGAAACATATTTTCTTCCTTTTCTGATTAGAAACTAAATCTAAGACATTTGGTTTTACATTAAACACCTTTTAATGCAGTATTTTAAAACAATTGAGATGTGTTGTATATGTTTCTTGCAATGGAACACAGAGTTCCCTATGGGAAATCACACTCCCATGCAGGTGCAAAACACCCAAAAATACCTTTTTAGGCACAACACTTGGGCGTCTGTTTTAAAAAGTGTAGTTTGTAAGTATATGCACCAACATTTAACATGAAGACATCCATAGAACTTGTTGCACTGGGTACACCCCTATATCTTCATTGTAGATTGGCTTTAAAGAAACATCTTTGAAAGAAATGGTATTGTATTTGCTCTTCTAGGTGGCCAACACTGGGAAGTAGTTGCAATGGGTACAGGACAGTTTAACTATGGACAAATTGATGGAAGAGTGCTGCATGATTCACATGCTATAGTTGCTGCAAGACCATTCTTACTTAGGTAAGGAATATTTGGAAAATAAGACAAACATTTTCTAAATAAGTCACACTGTTGGACTAAATGGGTTTTACACTTGCTGTCCCATAAGAAGCTGTTTTGCAACCTTTGGCCATTTGTTTTTAAATGGCTGCACTGTACACTCTACTATTCTGGGGTGGGGAGCAATCTCTTCTTTAAAAAATGGAAGAATGAAAAACAATTGTTAAAAAAAGAAGTTTCTTAATTGCATTACTGCTTACCATACAGCATATTATGCTTCTTTGCTTTACCTACTTGTTTAAGATCTGCAGAGTAGGGGACATTAAAGGAAAACTATACTCCCAAAATGAAAACTTAAGCAACAGATAGTTTATATCAAATTGAATGACATATTAAAGAATCTTACCAAACTGGAATATATATTTACATAAATATTGCCCTTTTACATCTCTTGCCTTGAACCACCATTTCGTGACTCTATCTGTGCAGCCTCAGAGATCACCTGACCAGAAATACTACAACACTAACTGTAACAGGAAGAAGTGTGGAAGCAAAAGGCAGAACTCTGTCTGTTAATTGGCTCATGTGACCTTACATGTGGTTTGTATGTGTTCACAGTGAATCGTACGATCTCAGGGGGCGGCCCTTACTTTTTAAAATGGCAATTTTCTATTTATGATTACCCAATGGCACATACTACTAAAAAAGTATATTATTATGAGAATGGTTAATTTACATGAAGCAGGGTTTTACACATGAGCTATTTTACTCAGTATCTTTTAATAGAGACCTACATTGTTTGGGGGGTATAGTTTTCCTTGAAAAAGATCACCCTGGATGAAAACTACCAGAAAGTTGATTGAAAACAGTTAACATGAAGACCTTCTAAGGTTTTTGCATACAATGACGTTGATAGCTTGTTTGGAATGGAGTAGCCCACACTGCACGTATAAGCCGGCAATCTGATCCTTTAATATGATGGTTTAAGCAGCCAGTGAAGGTTTTTTCATCAGATGTCAGAATGAAAATGCAGGGGGAGACAGGAGCGATCCTACCCTATTTGCCGCCCGAGGCAATTGCGCTCTCTGCACTAGAAGAGCCGAATTTCCGTCTTCAAAACCAGAAATTCGGCTCTTAGTTACCAGGAGCATTTTTGCCGCCCCTGGCAACCAGGGGGGCGCTGCCGCCTGAGAAGAGTGCCTCAACTCGCCTCATTGGCGGAGCACCCCTGTCTTAAGTGTTAGAGTCCAGTATAACCCATGCTCTAGTATACATATATAATATATATATATATATATATATATATATATATATATATATATATATATATATATATATATATATATATATATATAGTTCAAAAACATGTTACACTTATAATAAATAATGTATAAACCCTTTCCCTTAAATTATCTTCATGGCAGTTTGTGTGTGTGTTTAAATTACACAATAAGATATAAATTGAAAGTGGTACTTTTGATGTGGGAGTCTAGGGAAGAATACAGAAACATGAATTTGAGTGATCCTTAAAGGGGACCCGTCACCCAAAAAAATTATTCAAAATCCTATTTTATCACATTAGTCAAGCAAAATGAACTTTAATTACACTATATAAATTATTTGAATCTTGTTTCCTTCAGTCTGGGAATTCATAATTATAACAAGCAGGCAGGAGCCATTTTGTGCACACTGTTATTAAGACAAGCCTTGTATCATCTCAGAATCTTGTTTGTGCACCAGAATAGGGAACCCGATGTCCATTTCCATGCCCTGGCTACACAATTAAATGGTAAAGAGAATGGGGGAATGTGTGGAGAGCAGTGACATCTAGGAAGTGCTGAATGGAAAGTGAAAGTAATTGTCTGCCCCGCCTCTATGCCACTGGCATAGAGGAGGGGCAGACAATATTTGATTGACAGCTGAGATTTTTAAATGACCTTACAACAGCTATGAATGCTTTAATAAAAAATAGAAATTGGATTTCATGTTTAGTTTGAAAAGGACTTTTATTATACAGATTTTTGTGTCTGGGTGACAGGTCCACTTTAAATAAGAGTTTACCATGATTAACCCAGTTCTAATTTATCAGATGCATTTTCAGATCCTGCTTCAATGTTGTATTTATGGGAGCAAAAATGTGTTATCTATTGTCGAGTAGCTGTAAAATGTAAAAAAAACCAAACAAACAAAAACATTCTGGGCAGATGCTGAATCCTGTCTATGTTCTGCTTTTAGTACCTTCCTGATTAAACAGTAAGTAATTCAGTTCCATGCTGTTTTTCTATTCACGTGCAGTCTTCTCTACTTTGTGTTTTAGTATGTAGTATGTGTAGACGGTGATATTGATTGCAATTAGTCTTGCTCAATACTTCTCCCGTTCTTTCTGGTTGCTGGGGTGTCATTTACCCTAGCAACTGGGCATTGGTTTGAATGAGAGACTGGAATATGAATAGGAGATGTCAGAAATAGGAAGATAAAGTAACAATAACATTGTAGCTTTATAGGGCAATAGTTTTTTGGCTGTGGGGACAGTGACCCCCATTTGAAAGTTGTCAAGAGGCAGAAGAGAGAGGAAAATAATTCAAAAACTATAGCAAATAAACAATGAAGACCAGTTGCAAAGTTGCTAGGAAAAGGACATTCTATACCATACTATTTAGAGCAGGGGTCCCCAACCGCTGGGCCGCGACCCAGAACCGGGCCGTGGACAGTCCTGAACTGGGCCACCGAGCCTAGCCCGAAACTAACATTGGCGTGCAAAAATGGACTCCGGTGCGCCCAAATTGTTTGCACAGTTGCCGATGGCCCCCCTGACCCTCTCAAGACCCCCCAACCCCTCCGGACCACCTGCTGACCTTCCCCAACACCCTCTTGACCCCCCCCGGGTCCTTGCAAACATTTGTTACCTTACACCGGTCCCTGGACCATAAATGGTTGGGGACCACGGATTTAGACTGGATGATCCGGAAGATGGCACCCATGAACTTCGCTGCGCTACTCATGCATAAATAAGTGAGCATCATATTAAGGACTCTTTTTGTAATACTGTACTATGCTGGGAGAAAGCAGGGAGGGGGGACTATCTAGGGTAGTGGATCGGGTTTTTCTTATTGGGGATTTTAATCCTCCTTTAAAAAGAAAAACAGAGAAAAAACATATGCTGGATAACACCTAAAACTGCTAATTGTTTAATTTAGAGGGGCTGAGATCAGGGAGTGATCCATGCCAGGAAATTACTTTTACATCTGTCTCCCTTTGCATTTTATTTACTCATAAACCAAAGACAAATAGGAAGGTATTTCCTGAGGAAAGTCATCATCAAGTCCATCAAGAAATTCCAGATTGCAAATTAAAACCATTGAATTTTCTTATCATAAAACATAATTTATTCATGTACACACAAAATCCACTTTCAAAAAATAGCATGTTAGCATAACCACATTTAAAATGTTTAAACTGGCAACGTACGGTAATAATTTATTCTTTACATTTGTCTAAAATAAATAAATTATGATTTAAATAAATAAATATTTCCCATATAAATATGTCAAGGGTGAGAATCAGGATTATAGATTTGTTGCAAGGTTTTTTAGTAATTCCTCAAAATCTTTAATGAACCCCTTCATTTTCTTTGTCATGTTGGGAATCCCACATTGTTCACATTGGTCCTGAAACAAAGAAAAACATTTCCCATTCATTAAGGATTTGATTTACTGCTGACAGGTATTAACTTGTGAGATGAAAATACATTTGTATTAATGCAATTAATATGTTAGCCATTCAGCTTTTCAAGCATCCTCTTGCAGTATATGAAAAAGAGTAGGATAGTGACCAGATTAGGGGAAGACGGGTTAAGGGCAGAGACACAGGATCAGATTCGGGGAGATTAAAGTCACCCAGCAACAAATCTCCTCTTTTTCGGGGCAACTAATCTTCCCAAACTGCCTTCCTGCCGACTAGAATGTAAATCGCAGCGGAATGGCACTAGGATCGCTTTGCTTTCCGAAGCCGCCCGAAGTTTCCTCACTGAGCAATTTCAGATGACTTTGGAAAACAAAGCGACCATTCCGCTGGCAATTTACATTCTATCCGGCGGGAAGGCAGGGAAAGGCCTGGAATTAGAAGCAACAACAGAAAAGCTATCAGTGCCATTGTCCACTAACTTCCAAAGCTGCACCCTTCCATACATATGCATTCATTATTGATTTACAAACTTTGTGTGTGTGTATAGAGAGAAAATACTGTCAAGCACTGTAGAAACTGCCTGTGGTTTTTGATTTTGTGATTTATCTTACTGCTGTTACTAATTTCATCAAGAGTCTAGCAACATATCAACAGAGGCCTTGGTGTTTCCTACTAAAGGCGTCTCATGAGGGCTATCTAGTGTGGCAGGAAGTTACATTACATTGATGTGAAAAGATGGGTTGCCACAAAAAAGCAAAAAAAACCTGCCTCACAATAACAAGACAGTTTTTTCAGACATGTCTACAAATAAGTTGCTTTTTCTTTCTTTATCCCTTTATTCTGTGTGTTTTTTTTATAGATCAGTCTAATGTATTAGTTATGCAAACGGTGTAAAATAAAAAGTGCATGCTTTTAAGCTTGCCAGGTTTTTTTTAAAATTTATTGTCGCACTCGCTAAGTTTATCTTTAATTTCTGGATCTTTTGTCTTGAAAACAGGAAAAGGTGCAGTAAGGACTGTAGTGGTTTGCCTGTTTATATTCATACAACATGATATAGCTGGCTTTTTGTAGACCAAATTACCTGTTTATTTATACATACTTAAAGTTATACAGCCTTAAAATTTTTACAAGGAAAACAATACATGTTGTGTTAAATGTTTTCTGCCTATTTTTATTTAGAAAAGAAAATTTTTTAGTTCATAAACTACAAAGGCACATGGGTTCTTTCCTTTGCTGCTGCTGCCACTCTGTGGAAAACAGAGTCAAAATATCCCTGTCCGTCTGCCACCACTTTTGAAGTCTTTAAATGAAAAGTGCCATATTGGACTTACACAACTTGCAGAACTAAGCAAGTTGGAAAATGCAAGTACCATAAATTTCTGAATAACAAAAACCATAGTGTTATAAATAAAACAATAGGCAGAAACTATGCTTAACACAAGCCTTATTCACTTAACATCTGGAGGTGCAACTTTACCTGCTAGAATTTGAATCGCCGACGGGATGGCACTCGGATCGCTACGGCATTCCAAAGTCGCCCGAAGTTTCAGGCAACTTCGGGAAACTAAGTGATCTGAGTGCCATCCTGCCGGCGATTCACATTTCTCTGATTACATACACCATCATCTTGGAACCACAAATGTTGACAATTACTTTTTCTTAAAGGAGCCGGTGCTCCTATCAGCAGAAAACGCCCTGTGTTTCAGGTAAGTGAATACAATAACTTGGGATGCCAAACAATTGGTACCCCGAAGTGCAAGACAACTTTCCTTCTCCTTTAAAGCCTATCAGCTATCTTTCAAATGATGCTAATTTACAAAATATTGTATATTTTTTCAGGTACATGTAAACACCTACAATTCACTGTCTATGCTCAAAGGAGAACTAAAAATGAACAGGCCCTGTTTTATCTACTGAACTTGCAACAGCCTACATGTTCAGCAGCAGTAAGGATTTAGGACTTCAAAGTTATCACATGAGGTCACATCTTGGATAGTGTTAGGAGTGTCAGTGGCACTGCACATGCTCAGTGTGCTTTGGGCAGCTATTGAGAAGCTAATCTTAGGGGTCATCACAGCTCATGAAGCAGAAAATGAGATTCACCTATCATAAAAACTTATGATACGGGCTGATTATTAAAGTGTGATGCTTATTGCACTGGATCTGCCTTGTAATAATTACATGATCCCTAAGCTCAGACAAGTGACAGCAGATGTGCTATGAATATACAAAAATAAGATGGGAAGCTGTGGGGATATCTTTAGAGGCACAGAGAGGCTATGGTGGCTTTGGGCAAGTAAAGAACTCCATACAGCATTTCTATCCTTCATCTTTGTTAAACTTTAGTTCTCCTTTAAATAAGAACAAAGACAAAAACCTTAGTACTGTCCACTATACAAACAAGCTTGCTCTGTGGATAGTTACCTCTAAATAACTCTTTAAATCATTCTTTTCAGAATAGGAGGCATCAAGTTGTTTCTGAAAGTAGAAAATACACAGTGAGCATTCATTTCTATAACAAAAGTGTCAGTCCATGGAAGCCAGTTGCTTTTTGTTTACCTTCAACTTATATGATTTAAAAAAAATCTATTGTGCAAAATGCTTCAAATCCAATATTATGCCACTTTAGTTTTTTAAAACTAATTTTAACGCTAATAATATATTTAAGCAGTGTACTGGAATGCATAAAGAAAGCAGCTAGAAATATATATATATAGGTGACAAAGTCAATGTTCACTGTAGCACATAAGACATTAAGGGGCCCATTTACTAACAATTGAATTGCAGTTTGTTTTTTTACGAATCACAAAAAATTTGTGTTAAAAAAACATGAAAGTCTTTTATGCCAAACAGTAAAAGTTGTTGGGGTGCTATAGAAGTCAATAGGAGGTGCGCTGATCCTATTAGATCATTCGAAGCCAATCAGAATTTATTGGGTCGTTCCTAGCTTTTTTTTCCATTCATACTTTTTTTTAATCAGAACCTTTAATAAACTCAAATTGTATAAAACAAAAGACATTGTGGAAGGGTAATTTACACTTAGGCTTGACAAAGGGCCCAGCAAGGACCTAAATGTTGCCGTTTGTTTGTCTGCTATTGGAGCCAATAAAAAACTTTTTGAAGCAATAATTAAATGTCTGATTTGCTACAGTGAACATTGACTTTAATATAATCTGCAACCTGTGGCAGGCTGGGTTTATACAATGTTAAGTACCCAGCACCTGTAACGGTCATTTGACCCAGTTGAGCACTCTGTATTTGAGTGGAAAGGTCTCAAAACCTAAACAGTGGAATAGTAAATAAACTTAATTTTTTTCCACCGTTCTTTAAAGTTCTGTGAGTGCTTTGCTTTATATGACATTCTATACTTATAGAAATACACTCATTGCTAAACAGTTTTTTTTATTCTTATTGTTTGCTTACCAGGAATTCAACACTGTTTATTATAACGTTGTTGACATAAACAGCATATTCGTTGTGGTATGTTTTTACTTCATACAGTTCCCGAACAAAGCAGCAAAGGGAACTTATTGTGCAACTGATCTGGGGGTAGGAAAACGTTTTTGGTTAGCAAACCAGACTTTTTCTTACTACATTTAAAAACTTAAAAATTCCAATGCCATAAACATTAGTAAGAGCTTGTATTTAGGAGCACTCAAATAGTAAGGCTACTGTTAGTGGGAATAAGAGCATATTTCCATATTGTGACAGGCCCAACAAATCATGTGGCAGAGTTGAGCAGCATGAAGACTTCCACATACATTTGCATTCAATCAGCTGGTTTCAAACATGGCTAGAAAATGTTTTTGTTATGAGTTACTAAGAGAGTAGGAAACCTTGCACCTTTAATTGCATTAAGCCTGTAGCACCTACAGTACAGATACTTCTGCTCTACAATCTACAGCACTGAAAGCATGAGTTACATGTGGCAATGAAAGCATTAGACATGACAACAATTGCAATGTCTATTTTAAGGATGGATATAATCTCAAGCATAAAGTACTGAGCACTGTCATTTACAATATCTGAGACAGTTTTCTTTCAGAGAGTTGCTGGGCCAAACGCAGTCTGAAATTGCAAATATCTTAGAAACCGAAAGAAACAGAAAAAGATGCTCAGAGGGGCACCCTGAATACGTTTTCATTATTTTTGTGTGTTTATCTAGATGCCCATAATACTAATTTAAAACAGCCCTACAATGTATTCAAAAAGTGGCTGGCACTTTAATCATAGACAAAATAATAAGTCAATCTTAGAAAGTTTATTTTTACCAGCCAACTGTTTGGTTTTACAGTTTGAATTAAATGTCTACTCAATACCTTTTGTCTAATCCCTGGTCTAATCAGACACTGTAAAAAAAACAAAATAAACAGAAAAAGAGAAAAAGCTTTTTGTCTTTACCATCAATGAAAAGTTAAACCACACATTTTTCAACCAAAACACTTACATTTCTGTTTCCAGTGTCTGTTATCGTGTAGAAATCCGTGTAGCTGTTCTGCAAGGTAATAGTGTACCATTAGCTCAGAGACGAGCTTCATAATTGCATCTCAACAAAGCAATATCATGTACTTAATATCTTTGTACTTACCTCGCTGCCTTTTTTCATTCTTTGCAGGTCAATGGCCATAACTCTCAGGAGTTCTAGCTGCCTTGCAGTATTCTCCGTTGGGGCACCTTGCGACAAAACAAGAAGTGTTACGGCCAGTACACACAGCACTAGGATTTTGCACATTGCTGCTAACTAGTTCTTCTTCTAATATCTGAATATTCTTAATGAGACACAAGCAGTTCCTAAAGGAATATATATATGTGCATTTTTCTGGAAAATATATCATGGGGGTGGTAAGTGAAAGTTTAGATATTACCAATAGTTTGAAATAATAAGCCTATGAGACAACAAATATAACTTTCTTTTCTTTCCTTGATGACTCTTTGGAATTTCTTTAAAGTATCATAAGAACGGAATGGATGTAGGTAAAATCCCTCCTGGGTAAAGTAGCCCACACTCACTCTGAGATAGTCACCTAATTTTTTTTTTGTATCGTGACGCTTTAACTGTGAAACACTTTTTCCTTTCTGTCCAAGAACTGCTTCCAGGGTTTCAACTTTACAAATGCAAGCAGCGCAACAATATTCTCAAATAATTTTCGTACCTTGTTGCTGCAGATTGTAGTTCTGTAAATACCTATAAAGTCTTCTTTTCTTGAATAGGCAGCAGGAATATTAACAAAATAACTTTTTAAGATCTGTTTCTTACAGGAAATGCTTATTTCCTCTAGCAGTATGGTTTTCCCACCCACTGCAGGCAGGCTCTGTATAATACTAAATAATAGCAGGGACAAAGGCTTTTTAAAAACCAGCCTTTAGGCATTAGAATATTTTGACGTCCAGGACATGGTCCAGAAGAAAACAAATAATAAAAGAACAAAGGCAAAATATCTGCTAATACACTTATTAGGTTTGCAAATATTTCTATACAAATCAGTCATCGTTTAACTGGGAATACATCTAAACTGTTGTGATTCTCAACTGAAACTGCTGTTTTCAGAGAAGCATATCTCAGTTGTAGCCTAATAAAGCAGAAAAGGATGCGTTCCTACTCTTCATATGAATAGCTGGCCTTACACAGTTTGATATATATCCATATATAATGGGAGTATCTATTTATACAGTATCTCATCAAGCAAGTTTGAAAATCCCATTGGCCCGCCAATTCGATCCTCGCCCAAGGGATCCCTGTACTTCCCACCATAGCCAAGTTGGCCAGAGACCTAGCACAATGAGCAGGTCACCACAAGTATGGGCAGCTAAAGTCTTCTGAAAACGATTGGTATAGCTATTACACATAACACAAAATGAATGATTGCATATGACACATGACACTGTGCTACCAAATAAAGAATCACTTGATTGATGATACTGGTTCTCCAGAGTGTTGATTTGGATTTATGAAGATAAGGAGAAGTGGCGGCTCCTATGCTCTGTTGGAGGAACCTAACACAATAAGGATAAAAAGAGGGCCTTCTACCTACACCTGATCTAACCGTAAGGGTAAAAGAAAATGGCTCACAAGCTACTAAGACAATTTAAGCATACTATTAAAGGCAAACGATTTTGTAGGTAACCTTATGCCTTTCGTGTTTCACAACCAATTAAAGGCTCTGATTAATCATGAGCCTATGATTAAGGGGCAGATTTATCTAGAGTCGAATTTTGAATTTAAAAAACCTCGAAATTTGAATTAAAAAAGACCAACCGAAATATATTTTAAAAAATCGAAGAAAATGAATAGTCCGTATTCATACGAATTCTTATGAATTTGAATCGTACGAATTGAAGTAATAGCACATTTCAATCAAAGTTTTTCCCCAAAAAACACTCCAAATAGATTCTATGGGGTCACCCATAGGCTAAAACAGCAATTTGGCAGGTTTTAGATGGCGAATGGATGAAGTCGAAGTTTCAAAGAGAGAGTACATGATAAATTTCAATATGCAAATTTTCTTTAAATTCAAATCGAATTTTGAATATTCCCTAGTCTAAGTACACAAACATTAGCTCAAAATTCGATTTTTTTTTTTCGTTCGAATTTTCACTTCGACCTTTGATAAATCTGCCCATAAGTGTTTATGAAACATTTAAGGCAATCTCCACGTGTATCCAATAAACTTTTTGAATTTTTACATATCTGCTTGGAAGACTGCTCTACAACAGTATGGTTTATATCCATCAAAAGCTCTAATGGGGATTCTGACTGTATTGTATCACCACGGCTTCAAGTTAGGAAATGGATCCCCAGTGCTCTGCTGCAGTAACTTTCTAGCAATCTTATTTGCACCTTTATTTTGCCATATACGTGTACATTGAAAGCATTTAATATAGATATCAGATTAGGTGTAATTTATATACTTTGGTTACCTCAAAATTATAATACTCCACGTGGCTGCATTTTCTGTTATTATTTATTCTGATGATTGTCTGCATGACTATCAGTGTTTAGCAGTGGTGTCTCTAGAAGTTAATGTGGTGGTGGTTCACTTTTAAGTTAATGTTGAGTATGTTATAGAATGGCTAATTCTAAGCAACTTTTTAATTATCCAGTCTCTTATTCAAATCAGTGCATGACTGCTAGGATGCAACAATAATCAGCATTATAGAGGTGGCTACTATTAAACTTAGCTGAAGGTACAGGTATGGGATACTTAATCTGAAACCCTTTATTCAGAAAGCTTCAAATTACTTAAAAACAATCTCCAATATACTCAATTTTATCCAAATAATCCAAGTTTTAAAAAATGATTTCCCTTTTCTCTGTAATAGTAACACAGTACTTTGTACTTGATCCAAACTAAGATATAATTAATCCTTACGGGATGAAAAAACAGCTTATTGATGTATTTAATGTTTACATGATGCTTTAGTAGAGTTAAGATATTGAGATCCAAATTATGGATAGATCCATTATCCGGAAAGCCTCAGGTCCGGAGCATTCTGGATAACAGGTCCCATATCTGTACTTCCATTGTCATAGGAATAGGTTATTTGTCTTCTGACAAAACTGACCGTAGCATGTTTTTTTTCACAATCAGTAAATTGCTATGTAATGTAGGTGCTATAAATAAAGCATCACTCATCAGTCATCTTTTATATTAATTATGGCCTGGTCAGTTTGTAAATTTTAAAACTAAGGCGTAATCTCTGAATACTTCAAAAGCCCAAAAAGTTCTAACCCAGCAGCTGAATGCTTTTGCTGTATGTTACCTTTATAAAACTATTTTTGAAGATGTATCAGCATAAATTCTGGTAGTTCCAGGGGTACCCATCAACAGTGATTAACTTTCTTTTCTTGTTTTCATTGTTTTCCTACAGTTGTTTTAATTATTTGAATCCTTTATGTTTTTTTAAACTGTTCTGCTGTGTTAACATATTACCTTAAAGGGCATGTAAAGGCAAAAAAGAAAAGTGCTTTCCTTAATCAAAAACAAACCTATTTCTAATATACTTTAATTTAAAAATGTGTACCGTTTTTATAAGAAACCTGACTGTATGCAGTGAAATTCTCCCTTTATTTACTGCTGTGAATAGGAATTGTCAGACTGCTCTGCAAGGAAACCATCATACTTGTGAACAGCAGGTGGAGCCCCCACCTTACTTACCAGCCCTGCAGAACTCAAGCGGCTTTGTTTTTTTTAACTGTAGAGCAGTTGGCGACTGTGTAGAGATTTGTATTGGATTTTTTTGCCTTTACATCCTCTTTACTGTTTCCAACTCCAGCTGCAGGGACAAAGATCATGGAGCCAGATTTAAACAGATAAACTGGGATTCTTTTTGGAGGATTATTTTGCTGCAGCCACATTAGATTACATTACAACACAGGACTCGGTGCAGTCTGCATATTCTGATTATTAATCAGTCATGCTGTATCGGCTTCTGCCAGGTATTATTTGACTTGTGCTCAGACCACACTGCGCATGTGCACAGTCTTAGTCTTGCAAAGATGTTCAACAAAGTTACAAGATGGTGACCCATCTTTGAAAGCTTAAATCATTCGTTTGATTAGGCTTGTGGTGCAGTAAGTTCATGCTTTAGTTTAGAATACAAAATACAACATCTCTAGCCTTATTCTATTTTAGACTTTATTTCTCCTTTAAAGTGATACTGACTCTAAAAAAAAATATTTTCAAAATATTAATGCACATTAAAATTACTTTAGGCACCCATAGGGTAAATGTGCCCCTATGGCTTTAAATCCCTACACTTCCTGATCTCCCTAGTTGCTGGGTAGAAAAATAAGCACCTGCTTTGAGGTTACTGAGAGCAATGTCCGAGGCGTTGGTGAGCAACATGTTGCTTGCAAGCCACTGCAATTAACACCCCCATTTGAAAGATGGAAAAAGTCAGATTAATAAGGCAAGTATTTCAAAAACGATAAAAAAAATAATGAAGATCAGTTGAAAAGTTGCTTATCATTAGCCATTTTATTATGTATTCTGGAATTCCAAGTGTTCCTCTAATATGGTAGCAAGGAAATTAACCCTAAAATGATTGCATGAAAACTACAGCACATGGACCATCATACTCCCAAGGCCTGTAGACTATTATTCCTGGTAATTATAAACCGTGTGGTCTTCATTATCAAGATGGAATAGGATTCCAAAAACTGACAAAGGGCATGCAGGAAATGCCATAACAATCATTGGGGATCTTACAAGTGTGTTTTCAATTGCAGCAATTTACAGGTTGAGAACTGTGTGTGTGCGTGGACTGGTTGCACATTAAACAGATTTACAAAATGTTATATTCCTGTTATTAAATGTACATTTCAGTTATTCCAACATATGACCCGCTGCTTATCTCTTCTGATGTCTGGTTGTGGTTTTGATGTTATTTAACTTATTCTATAATCAAGCATCCACTCACAGAGCGTATAGTCACCAGGGCAATTCATTCAATGGGTGACAATCACATGCAAGCATGGATGCAATGCTTTGTCAGGGAGTTGTCTAGAAATACATCAGCATTTCCAAAGGGACAATCATCTGACAAGCAAGTACATTGTCATTCAAATATAGTTGTGTCCAGAAGAATACCAGTCCAACACCACTAACCTGATCAGTCACTGTTTTTGGTAGAAATTATATTTCGACATGGCAAATAATTTACTAGTAGGTGTTGCAGAGCAATAGAAAACCAACAGACCCAACAATGCTGCTGATTCTGTGTAATGGAATCATTAATTGTTCAAAATAATAATAGCTTAATATTAATAATCAGTGATGGGCAAATAAATTTGTCAGACATGAATTTGCGCCGAATTTCAATGTATTGCCGTCAGTGAATACATTTTGCAAAACTGCAGTGAATTCTTTCAGAATAATTCAGAATAAAAAAATTCTAAATTCAAAATTATCCAGATGCCCATTGACTTTAATGAATGTGGACAAAATAGGTGTGCGTATAAAAATTGTTGCGGGCGCTGAAATTGACACGCATCGAAATTATGTTGACGCTCATTGACTTCAATGCATCTTGCAAATTTTTTGACGTTTTGCAAATTTCACAGTAAATTTGAAACGGGACAAATTTGTCCATCACTAATAATAATAGCAGTGTGGAGTTCAATTAGTGAAACAGGTATAACTTACGACCCTTATTTAAGGAAGGAACGAAGCAAATGTTCTGCATGCTGGTTAAAATCTGAGTAAAATGGGTTGTTCCAGACATTGTTCAAAAGAACAGCGTGCTTTGACTAAAAGGTTGAAAGACTCAGTTAATATGATCTCTTTCTTGAGTAAAAATGCCTTTATTTGGAACACTGGCAGGACCTGGATAAGCGACGTTTCCGGCAACACTTTTTTGAATGCTGTACTTCAACCAATATATGTAAGAGGATTGGAAGGTGGCCATTAAGTGTACATAGTTACATAGTTACATAGTTACATAGTTAAATTGGGTTGAAAAAAGACAAAGTCCATCAAGTTCAACCCCTCCAAATGAAAACCCAGCATCCATACATACAGTACATCCCTCTCTACTTTTAATTAAATTCTATATACCCATATCTATACTAACTATAGAGCTTAGTATCACAATAGCCTTTGATATTATGTCTGTCCAAAAAATCATCCAAGCCATTCTTAAAGGCATTAACTGAATCAGCCATCACAACATCCCCCGGCAGTGCATTCCACAACCTCACTGTCCTGACTGTGAAGAACCCCCTACGTTGCTTCAAATGAAAGTTCTTTTCTTCTAGTCTAAAGGGGTGGCCTCTGGTACGGTGAACCACTTTATGGGTAAAAAGGTCCCCTGCCATTTGTCTATAATGTCCTCTAATGTACTTGTAAAGTGTAATCATGTCCCCACGCAAGCGCCTTTTTTTTTCAGAGAAAACAACCCCAACCTTGACAGTCTACCCTCATAATTTAAGTCTTCCATCCCTCTAACCAGTTTAGTTGCACGTCTCTGCACTCTCTCCAGCTCATTTATATCCCTCTTAAGGACTGGAGTCCAAAACTGCACTGCATACTCCAGATGAGGCCTTACCAGGGACCTATAAAGAGGCATAATTATGTTTTCATCCCCGTGCACCAGGACCCACAGATTTAAACATTTGGGAGCTGATTCTACCAACCAAGCAAAGACTCCTCCAAGGATCAGCTCAAGAATCAGAAGGTGTAAAGTTACCTGTGAGTACTGTTACAATTAGAAGAAGCCAAGCTATGGGCAAGAAGCGCCCCCAAAGTCCCATTGATGAAAAAAAAAGACGCGCTGAAGAAGTTACTATTTGCCAAAGAACACATTGACTGGCCTAAAGAGAAATTGTGCAACATTTTGTGGACTGATGAAAGCAAGATTGTTCTTTTTGGGGCTAGGGGTCTGCAGCAGAGTGAGGTGCTACATGCTGACCAGCTGGGTTTGAATAGCCTCAGGTGGCTAATCAGTAGTCCTTAAAACCCAGGCTGGTCAGTCTCTGGGGATCTCTAACTGGGAGAGACACACAGAAAGGGTCTGGGATCCTATCTGCCCGGACACATACGGATACTCAAAGGAAGGTCTGTAATTTCACTGCCTTTTTGTTGTTGTTGAACATATACTGCTGCCAAAAGCCATTTCTGTTGTTTTTGAAAAGAAAACTGCCTTTATTTTTACCTGTTTGCTGCCAACTGGAATAAAAGGCATTTTTCTTTAAGAGACTTTTGCTGCAGGGCCGGAACTAGGGGTAGGCAGAGTAGGCACGTGACTAGGGCGCAAACGATGCGGGGGGTGCCAGGCACGTACCTGCTCTGTCGCCTACCCCATGTCCGGTCCCCTCTTTTCCCAAATACGTGTGGCAGTTCGGCATCTTCTCGTGCTACCGCGCATGCGCACACTCCGATTCACGCTTCAGCGCTTCCGTGCACGCCGATGTGCGTGAGCGCGAACTTGAGCATGCACACAAGGTCACCAATTCGCATATGTACGCAATCAGCCGGCGCCGTGGAGGGGCAGGTTGCCTAGGGCGCCTGCCCGGTCTGGCCCGGCTCTGTTTTGCTGTCGTGATGCTTACTCTGTGGGAACCTGTCATAGGTCCACTGTCTGTTTGTCAGACGACCCCCAACCACTGAATTCAAGCCACTGTGAAGACCGTATACACTGTGAAGACCGTAAAGCATGGTGGCGCAAGCATCATGATTTATCAATCAACTAAATATTAGTTCAGTGATTCAAAGGAAAGCAACATCTTGAAATGTTTTTCAGTTTATACAATGAATGAGTTTGTAAAGAAGAATGCAGACACTGCTATTTTTTTGGAACAGCCTAATATTCCCTTTTCTTCACTTTTTGTAAAGGAATAACACAAATTTGATACTTTTTTCTTCATGTTTTGATTTGGAATAGAATGTGCAATGTTCCCAATGTGTGTATGGAAATAAAAGCTATTATTAGGATTTTGAGCTTTATTCACTATTTTAAACACACTGCTATCAGATCTATTCAAATCGGATTGCAACATTCTCTGTATTGTCCTGTGTGCCTTTACCCATATATCATTTCTGTTCTTGATGTGGGAAAGAAATGATCCTGAATTTTAAAAAGCACAAGCCAAGTGAACATTATCTGTGAATGCATGCAGTTCATTTTCCTAATTTCTACTTTGGCCCTTTAACACTTGCAGTGTGTCTTTATGAACTTTTCCAATTATAATCAAAATATCAGATATTTCCATGTGCTCTGGACAGCAGCTTGCTGCTAATGATGTTTGAACAATAAGACTGCGAAGTATGATATCATAAATTCCGGAACAAAATGCAGATGAAAAGGAAAAAAAATCCCTTGCACTTTCCACTGAAATTTACAGTGCATTTTGTTTGAGCAATTCAAAGCTGTACCTTTCCTGGGAAATTTTAGCTTTTTATAACCTGCTTCTGAAAGTTGACACAAAACCCTCTGAGTTAATTTTTTTGGCTTTTTGGATGAGAAAATTGAAACCAGGTGTAGTCACTACTTTGTGCCTTAATACAGGGTCGACTTTAGTAAAAGGGTAACTTTCTTTGTATTCAGTACTTCCTTCTACTTTGTACTAGGTTCTGCCTAAATATTCGGAAGTGTTTTTTTTTTACAGTGAGAGCTGTGAAGATGTGGAATTGTCTCCCTGAATCAGTTGTAGAGGCTGATACATTCGATAGCTTTCAGAAGGGGTTGGATGACTTTTTAGCAAGTGAGGGAAGACATGGTTTTTGCCTTCCTCTGGATCAACTGGCAGTTAGGCAGGTTCAAAAAAGTTAAAAGGTCGAACTTGATAGACGTGTGTCTTTTTTCAACCTAACTTACTATGTTACTGTGTACTGTTAGTATGTGATGTTACATGTCACAAAGCATTGGAAAGGCTTTTGCATTAATTTCTTTGGCATCAACCTTTCTAGGTAACTGTGGATGAAGGCAATCACAACTGTATAAGGTGAATGTTGATATAGACACATTCCAGCCCTACATGTTAACTAAAATACGCCCCTTTTAAATGGGTACAACTGGGGTGCTGGCAAGTTCAATGGGAATTATAATGGAAACTTTTCATTTAGTTATGGCTTAGCTCAATGACTATCTTATTTTAATATGTCCCGGAACAGCAAAAACTGAGGGAAGGCAAAAACTCAGGAAAGAGCCATCTGCTCATGGAAATTGCCAATAGAAAGGATGTGCTCACAATCATTTTTTGCAACACATGGAAGTATAATGAAATACAGTTAGGGACAGATTTATCAAAGGTCGAGGTGAATTTTCGAATGAAAAAAATCGAATTTTAATCAATTTTTTTGTGTAATTTGACTAGGGAATAGTCCAAATTTGATTCGAATTTGAAAAAAATTCGAATATCGAAATTTATCATGTACTGTCTCTTTAAAAATTTGACTTTGATCATTCGCCATCTAAAACCTGCCGAATTGTTGTTTTGGCCTATGAGGGACTTCCTAGAACCTGTTTGGAGTCAATTGGTGGACTTTGAAAAATCTAATTTTTTTTTGGGAAAAACTTTGTATCGAATTCAATCGAATGCGCTATTCTATTCCTTCGATTCGAACTCAGGCTGAATACAGACCTATTTGTTCGAAAACTGACCTTTTCGACCCAAAAAAAACTTCCAATTCATTTCTTTTTGAATTCGAATTTCGAAGTTTTTTCAATTAGAAATTCGACCCTTGATAAATCAGCCCCATAGTGTGGATAATAAAATGTATAGATGTTTATCTTTATTTATGGAACTCTACTTGTTTATGCATTACCATATATTGGTACAGAATATTAAAGATAGAAAGTGCAAATATTATAGCAGAGACGTCAATTCCGGCAATTTGCAAGCTGGGAGATTGACATGTAATTGATATATAGACTATGGGCAGGGAAGCAAGCACTCTACTGGCCAGTAATAAATGAAAAATAAAACAAGTTTAACAAAAAAAATGTATTATATATTAAAGGAATAGTTCAGTATGACAAAACATGGTACATAAGTTGTGCAAAATAAAAAATGTTTTCAATATAGTTAGTTAGGCAAAAATGTAATGTATAAAGGCTGGAGTGACTGGATGTCTAACATAACAGAACACTACTTCCTGCTTTGCAGCTCTCTAACTCTGAGTAAAGGTGGCCATACACGGGCCGATAAAAGCTGCCGACAGACTGAGTCGGCAGCTTATTAGCCCTTGTATGGGGCCCCCCGCGATCTGACCGCCCGTTACTATTCGTTAGGATCCGATCGTTGGGCCCTAGGGCCCACGATCGGATCAGCCCAATATTGCCCACCTCAAGCTGGGCATATCGGGGAGAGATCCGCTCGTTTGGTGACATCGCCAAACGAGCGGATCTCTCCATGTATGGCCACCTTTAGTCAGCGGCTTTAAGGGACATAACTGTTCAGTGAGTTTGCAATTGATCCTCGGCATTCAGCTCAGATTCGAAAGCAACAGTGGTCACCCCCTCCCTCAAGTGACTTATTAGTTACTCCCTGGTAAATAGAGAATTTGTGATGATTCGCTGAAAAAGTTAGCGAAACTGCTAAAACACTTTTTTTTGATGAGCGTCAGGTTTTTTTAAGTGATTTTTTTTACACGTGAAACTAAACAGATGGCAAATTTTTTGCCGCAGTTTCGCAAAACTTTTCGCCCGAGGTGAATCACGGAAATTCGCAAAACTGACCATGGAGAAAACTTTCACTCATCACTACAATCAGTGGAAACCAAGAGAGCTACTAAGCAGGAAGTTCTGGCTTTTTTGTTTTTCACAGCTTTTCTATTTATCCAGTTTTTATTTTTACTGAACAATTTCTTTAAGTATATAAAAATTAAGAAATATCGTACTATCCTTTTGGTCATGAACTCACAAAAAACTGCCAAATTTTATTTATGCGTATTTTTAATTACTTCATGTAGGGTTTTTATGCTGCATAACAATTTAAACACTATCTCTATGACAATAAGCAGTGCAATACAAATTCTCTGTGCTCACCAGCACTTACTGCTGTGTTTGTGGGAATGTACATGATATTCTGCATTACAGCATCTGGATGAGTAAATTCATTAATGGGCAATGTCAGTCTCACATACAGTTTGCACCATTTCTGATATTTTGTGGCCGTTTGTGGTTATTATTTTTCACACATTTAGATGACCAGACTGCTGGGTTTATTGTCACTTGATCTTCATTCAGAAAATACACAGTGTATAAAAAGGAACACAATTATAAATATATATGTATTAACTGTTTACTAGCTAAATAAATGTTTTCACAACTAAGTTTTATTATTTTTTGCATTTACAGTATGTACATAAAAATGGGTTATTAGTGTACTTCCTCAAACCTCTTGTTTTAATTTAAAAAACTCAATAGCAATATTAATATCAGTACTACATTGCAGATTGTGACTTTTGCTGGCATCAGCTATTTACAACAGTTAATATTATATTAATATCAAATTAAACATCCACTATAGATTGGTGGATTTTATGTAATTTCCCTTAATCTTAACCCCCTATCATTGATGTATATTAATATCCACATTTTAGGTGTGTTGCGCCAACTGCATATACTAACTAATGCAATCACTCACTGGCCAGATACTTTATATATTCAGGCACTGCTCACTTATAGTGATGGGCGAATTTGCGTTCACGAAACGGCGCCGGTGTCTCGTTTTTGACGCCGGCGCCCGTATTTGACGCTGGCGGGCGTTTTTTTTATGACGGCGGCCGTTTTTCTTTCGACGCGGCGTACAATTTTTTTGACGCCGGCGTTTTGGGTATTTATTCGCTGGCGGCGAATCGCGCAAATTTGTCGCGAATTCGCGCCTGGCGAATAAATTCGCCCATCACTACTCACTTATACATAACAGGCCTTTTACACGATAGCATAGTAATTTATGGTGGAAAAAATACATGTCCATCAAGTTCAACCGATATGTGTAAATGAAGCTTCCTAACTGCTTGTTGATTCAGAGGAAGGCTAAAAAAACCCAAATAAAACCTCCAATTTGCCTAAACTAATTTTGTGCTAAGCTAATTTTAGTAACCCTACGTGCTAAAAAGCCTGCACTCCCCTGCAGTTTAATTGAAATGGAGAGGAGCGGGGCCCAAAACGCCCATTAGTAGGAGCCTTAATGTAGCTATCTAATGTATGTGCCAGTACAATTGATTCAGAGTATTCAACAACTTCACTGTAAAAAAGTCCATTTGAATATTAAAATAAAACTGTTTTTTCTTCTAATCAGAATGGGTGCCCACGTGTCTACTGGAAGGACCAACTGGTACATTAAGCACAAATTTATTTATGGTCCTGTAACCCATTTTTGTCCACCCCCCTGGTGCCAAGATGGTACATCACATAATTCTTCCTGATGCAGGTCCTGAGTCCCCTTTGCTAAGTGAAAGGTACTGGGTTCAGTCCTCTCTGGCAGAGCCTCCACCTAATGGGGTCCTGGAATACACCTGAGGATAGTTCCATTAGGAAACAAATCAATCACACACTTTATTATATAAAAATATAAACTTTATCCAAAGAAGTGCAATTTTAAAGGGGAAGTAAAATGTAACATTATACATATAAATGCATTCAAAGCATGACCCACTACCCTAGCAACCTGTAGCAGTTCAGTCCTGATAATTCCCTGCCAGGAAAAGTCCCGCAACTCCATTTTGGCAGCCCACAAGTCTCCATCCCTTGTCCCCAAAAGAGTACCGCTGGTGATTTACATTCTAGCAGGTGGGAAGTCATTTAGGGGAGACTAGTCACCCAAAGAAAAGACGATTTGTCGTTGGGCAAGTGATCTCCCCAAGTTGCAGCTGTGCCACCACCCTAAGTGCTCCAGGAAGGGTTGGGTTTGATCAACTGCACATTTTTGATTTTTCTTTTTATATATTTGACAATATGTCTAGCCCCATGTCAGATTTCAAAATTAAATATAGGAAAAACTGTTTGCTCTTTTAAAAATGGATTTCAGTGCAGAATTCTGTTGGAACACCACTAATAACTGATGCTGATGACAGTTTTCCTGTGACAGAATGCCTTTAACATGATCTGCACCAGGGGCCCATGTTAGGAATGCTGGAGCTCTGGAGGGTTTTGTATTAGATTTATACACCTCTTACCTGTAAATGTGAGTGATATTTTCATAAAATGATGTTTGTAAAGCAACACTATACTTTTAAATTAGCCTTTGTTTAAATTAATGCATTTCTGTATATTCTCTGATATTAGTCCCACACAGGCACACACGGCTGTTTTGTTAAAAAATGACTTCAGAGTTCAGGAAATTTGGTTGCTGATTTGTATATAGTGAATGCAATCCAAAGTGACTTTCTTGTGGCTAAGCACTTCATAATGTCGTGCCACAAGGGCAGACTATGGGGATTCCCCACTTAGTGGTTGAATCACAGTTAATACGTTGGGGGTTTTTACTTTAAATTGTGTTTGCAGATTACTTACTAGTGTCCTTTTTATGAATGGGTTCGAGAGATTTTCCAAAAAAATCTGAATTTCAGTATCATCGACCAGAACCAGATCATGACAAGATTATTTTCCAGTTGTGTTCCGTTTATCTTATCAGGTGTGGTCTGCAGTACCTTTCTATGCTGCGGAACAACACAAAAGCAAACTTCCACCAGTATTGTTTGGACAACTTTAAATGTATTCTATCATGATTTTATGGTATAGTTTTTATTACTAAATTGCACTGTGTACATTGCATAAAATTCATTCTACCATCTCAAATTTTATTCTTGAATCAATAAAATTAATTTTTTAAGCTGTAAAATTGATTTTTAGGCAGCCATCTCAGGTCCTGTGCTTTTAGAAAGAGCCAGCACTGCACAATGGAACTGCTTTCAGATAAGCTATTGTTTCTTGGGTGTTTTACTATTAAGTGTTATTCTCCCATGCAGCATGGGAGCATATTTAACAATGCAGGTGTCGCAGAGCTGTTATCTTGTTACCTTATTCTGATGATGGGGGAGAGATGTTGGGGTGATATTATTCCAACTTACAGCACAGCAATACAAACTGACTGAAGCACAAGTCAAATGACTGAAGGCACCAGGGAAACTGACATGTCTAGCCCCATGACATATTTCAAAATTAACTATAAAAAAAATATGTTTGCTCTTTTAAAAAATGGATTTCAATGCAGGATTCTGCTGGAGGCGCAATTAACTGATACACATGTATTATTAAAAAAAAAAAACATGGTTTCCTGTGACAGAATTCCTGTAAAGAACTACATCAAATATGTCTCCTTATCTTTTGTGAAAGAGCAGAGTTTACTAATGATCATCCACAAGTTGAGGAGCACAAAGGGTGCCCAATAAAAAACGACCAGTATCCAAGGCTTTTGCCAATATTGTTCACCTCATCTCCCACCATGCACACAACAAATTTCGTACGAAAGCCTTGTTTCATATGATAATATTGGTGTGTGTGTGTGTATGGCCACAGCAATTGTGGTAGGGACATGTCTGAATTAAAATTTGGTGTGCGGTGCAATGTCCATTCCCTTCACCCAACCCTTAATGAATACAGACAAATGAAGGCTGTGCAGTAATCATGGGGCAGATGCAAATCTACAGTATGGAGAGCAGAGACCTGTGGCCATTCAGCAGGGCACCAATGACAGTTTGCACCTATTTTTGCTCTTTGTACTCTGCACTGTAAATGAGTCTTTAAATCTTTATCAACTTTGAACCTTTTTTTTTTTTTTTTTTTTTTTGAGTTCTTTTTAGGTGATTCTTGTTATAGGTAACCACCTCTTGAATCACTATAGAAATGTAGCAGACAATGTGCCCCCAAATCACCCATGTGCCATTGTCCAAATACTACAAGTTACAGTACGTAATCGGTTACTCTACATAAACAAGCACATTAAAATAGAAAGGAAGCTTTTGCCAGTGGTCTTAAGGTGGCCATACATAGGCCAAACCTTCCAGTGTTTGGCCACCTTAAAACTCTAAACTCAAAAATCATCATAACCCACTAAAATCACTATGTTAGATGAAGTCTGATATAATGGATTTAACATTTTCTCTTAATTACAGTATAGGTATAGGATTCATTATCCAGAAAGCTCTGAATTTCGGGACTACCATCTCCAACTCCATTTTAATCAAATAATTCAAATTTGAAAAAATTATTTACTTTTTCTCCTACCTAAACTATATTTAATCCTTATTGGACCCATATCAATCCTATTGTGTTTAATGAATGTTTAGATTATTTTCAGACTTAAGACAAGGAGATCGAAATTACGGAAAGCTCCCTTATCTGAGAAATTCCCAGATCCCGAGCATTTCACTTTCTTTACATCATTTTACATCATGCTTACTGTGATCCCCTGATAAGAGTTGTGATTCTACTGTATATAGACGCTCACTGAACGGAAAATGAACGTGCCATATAACTGGAAAATGATGCTCTATTGAAATCCTACTCACTTCCCAAGACAATGTGACCTATTTGTTCATGAGCTTTAGTGAGGACTTTCCCTAGGCAGGCACACAAATACCTAAGCAAACAGTGAATAGTAGAAAGCTGAATATGCACAAACAGCACATAGTACTCCAGTGATGAATCTGACAGTTAAAACAAATCTGTCCATATGTACATTTTGGTTTGTTTGTAAATATTTGTAAATCTATATAGTTCAACTCAAACCCCACTAAGTAATAAAAGTTTACTAAATAGTTAACTAAATCAGACTTACAAACAGACGTTTTTAGATTCTTAACAGATTCTTTTCCTTGCTGTAAATAATGGTCACTGTTTTATGGTACAGTTTCTGCAGAGAGGGTTACCACACTACATTTTCCATGCATTAGTGCTAGTGGCGTTTTTTTTAGTTTAAGGTGGAAAGCCTGTAGGCTGAAATGTTACATCAAATAGGTTAAATATAATCACATTTACCATAATATCTATGGCAGTTTCAACCCACAGTTTTATTAAATATATTTTATGAAAGCTCAGTGTCACATGCTCAGGGATGGAGTGTTCACTCAATAGAAGTGATATGGACATTCACCTACATTCTGTGCCTGCACCAAAGCTTTCAAGGGAGCAGCAGGAGATACTGATAGGGTTGCCACCCGGCCGGTATATCACCAGCCTAGCCGGTAAAACACCTGCCGGGGCCAGTATTACAAATTTACCGGCAATGTAGCTGCCGGCAATTTGTAACAAAAGCCCTTGACCCTCCAGCAGAAACGTACCTTTCCTTCGTCTTCTGCCCATCTGGCAATGGGGCCCACCCCCTTGCGTCACGACCCCATGGATCCGCCCCTTTATACATCACATTCGGCCCATTTACCCATGGTTCTGCCCCTTTTACGTCACGGCCCGCCCATTTAGTTACCGCCCCCACCACTGGCCGGTATATTTTTTTTAAAAAAGGTGGCAACCCTAGATACTGAGGTATGGGAAGGACATGAAAATGTTGCGGGGGGTGAAAAATAAGTGCTGTAATTGCCAATTTGGCAGCCCCTATATGGATTTGCACCCTACAGGAGGCTCTGTTTGACAGTAAATCTGGTTTTTATGCAACCAAAACTTGCCTCCTCCAAGCCAGGAATTCAAAAATAAGCACCTGTTTTGAGGTTAATGGGAACAGCATCTAGTGGGTTGGTGTTTGGAAGGGGTGTATCTTCCTCTTTGGCTCCTGGTGTCCTTGCAGCTAGGTGTTTCCCATTGAGCCTGGGTACACCAAGGCCCAGTAAAGCCACTGCTCTAAAGGGACAGCACCGTTAGAGATAAAGTCGGGGACCGGGAAACGCCGTAAACGAGGTTAACAAGCACAGGGGAGATTAATAAATAGACTCTCTAGGAGAGTGAGATCTTCTTCTATCTACCCTCCTCTGTGACTTGTTACACCATCCTTATACGTGAGTAAACTTGTGGTCACTTGCATTTGTGATCTTTGTACAATAAACCATCCACTTTGTTTTCACCATAAAAACCAATATCTTTCCTATTTTTGCTATACAGTAGCCTGTGTTATAGGTACACTACACCTTATGGGAAACTTCCACTTAACGAAGGCCCTGATCCTGAGTCCAATGTAACCCATGCTCATTACCATGCTGGACATTAACTATCTGTGGTCTGGATAGCCCAGATTAGTGTTACAGACCATATAATCACCACTGGTCAGAGATAAAGACCAGGTTTTACAGCCACACACGGTGCAGTGGGAGAAGAGGAGCTTGCAATTCAGCTCCAACACAAGATATGTTGGGTTGCCAATCGGCCTCACCCGTTGTCACGATCGCCGCCCGGAGCAGGTCCAAGAGCTCCGGGCGGCGCGTCCCTCCTTGCCGGCGTCGCTCCCAAAATGGCGGCACCCATGGCCGCCACGTGGGTAGCGGCGCCGGCGCGATGACGTCAGCGCGCCGACGTCGGCGCAAGGGCGTCAATGACGTCACAATGGCGCCAAATTCAAAATAAAAATGCCAACTAGACGCCAGAATGGCGCCCAAGTATAGGATTACTTCCCTAAAGTGTATCCTGGGTTTCCTGTGTGCCTATTTGCCTAATTCTTGTTCCTGATCTGTTTCCTGACCCTTTGCCTGGACTTTGGACTTTGTTGATATCTACCTGCCTGTGAACTCTTGCCTGGATCCTGACTATTCTTCGATTAACCCTTTGGACACCGCGACCTTGTTCCCTCAAGAGGGCTTCCTCCTTGATCCTGACTACCTCCCTGGAGGGAGCTCCCGGCTCCCTGACATTATACTTGGGCCATGGATCCTACTGAGGAAGCTACGCCTGATGTTGGTCGAGCGCTCCGCGGACTGGCATCCCGCATGGAGGAATATGAAGCCCAGCAGTACCGCATAGGACAGGCACTCGATACCCTTCTCTCCCGAGTGCCTCCAGCGCCTCCTGCTTCCCAAGCGGCTGCAAATCCTCCCATGGCGGACGTCTCGTCTAGCACAGGTTTCTCGTCTGGTGAGCCTCGTATTCCGCCTCCTCCTCGCTTCAGTGGGGACCCACAGGCCTGCAGAGGTTTCGCTACTCAGTGCCAGATCCAGTTCGAGTTTCAACCCTTGCACTTCCCCAATGAACGTTCCAAGGTGGGGTATGTGATGTCTCGTTTGGTGGGCAAACCGCTTGAGTGGGCAACATCTCTTTGGGAGAAGAATTCTCCACTGACTTTTGATGCCAAGGCTTTTCTTCAAGCATTTCGTACTGTGTTTGATGCCCCGGGTCGGGTCACTAATGCCCCTTCTCGTCTTCTGCAACTCCGGCAGGGTAACCGCAGTGTCAGTGAATATGCTATTGACTTTAGAACTTTGATGGCTGAAACTTCCTGGAATGACGATGCCTATAAGGCCGTATTCTATCAAGGTCTGTCTATTCGCATTAAAGATGATCTTGTCTCCAGGGAGTTCCCTGACCTGCTGGAGGATCTGATCGCACTTTCTATTAAGGTGGATACTCGGCTCAGAGAGTATCAAGTAGAGAGGGAGCGCTGTAAAAGATTTCAACCCCTGCTGGCACCTCGCTTCCAGAGACCTCTCCTGCAGACTCCTGCTACTCAAGCCTCTCCTTCTCCTCCGGAGGAACCAATGCAAGTTGGAAGGGCTCGTCTATCCGAACATGAAAGACTCCGTAGACGAATGGCTGGCTTATGTCTGTATTGTGGCGGACAGTCTCATTTTGCGAACTCTTGTCCGGTGAAGCCCACGAGTTCTGTTCCCCGAGGTATTTCTAGGGTAACTCATGTAGGGGGCACTACTCCGAAGTCTCAAGAGAACACTCACAGGTTTCTCCTTCCATTACAGATTCGCCTAGCCACTAAGACTATTGTCGGCTCCGCTTTCATTGACTCTGGAGCTGCTGGGAACTTCATGGACGCTAAATTCGCCAAACATATGGAAGTTCCCTTATTCCCATTGTCTACTCCTCTCCGTGTCACTGCCATTGACGACAGACCCCTGGAGGCTGAATTTATCTCCATGACGACTGGGGAATTGCCTGTGCAGGTTGGGACACTGCATAAAGAAAGACTTTCGTTCCTAATTATTTCCTGCCCATCCGTTCCAGTTGTGTTGGGTCTCCCTTGGCTGCGCCTGCATAATCCTTCCATTGATTGGTCGGCAGGACAGATCTCCCGTTGGAGCCCATTTTGCCAGCAGCACTGTCTTCCTGCTGAACCCCTCCAGAGGGTGAATATCTCTTTGTCTGATCTGAAGACTCTACCCCCCTTTTACAAGGAATTCGCTGATGTGTTCTGTAAGAAGTCTGCAGAATTCCTTCCTCCACATCGACAATACGATTGTCCTGTCGATCTCCTGCCTGGAACCATGCCCCCTAGAGGTCGTATTTATCCTCTCTCTCCAGCGGAGACCACTGCCATGAAGCAGTATATCCAAGAAAATCTCCAGCGGGGGTTTATTCGCCCTTCTACTTCTCCTGCCGGGGCAGGTTTCTTCTTCGTGGAAAAGAAGGATGGAGGCCTACGTCCTTGCATTGACTACCGGGGCCTTAATAAAATCACTGTTAAAAACCGGTACCCCTTACCCTTGATTGCTGAACTCTTTGACCAATTGAAAGGGGCTAAGATTGTCTCTAAGTTAGATCTCCGTGGGGCGTACAACCTCATCCGCATCCGTGAAGGGGATGAATGGAAAACGGCATTCAACACTCGGGATGGGCACTATGAATATCTCGTGATGCCATTTGGCCTCTGTAATGCCCCCGCTGTCTTTCAGGAGCTTGTGAATGACATTTTCCGGGACCTCTTGGGGAAGTCTGTGGTCGTGTACCTGGATGACATCCTAATCTTCTCGAAAGACCTCGAATCTCACCGCTCCCAGGTGAAAGAAGTACTCTCTCGTTTGAGGAAGAACTCTCTCTTCGCCAAGTTGGAGAAATGTGTCTTTGAAGTGTCTAAGATTCCTTTTTTGGGTTATATCATCTCCCCAGAAGGTTTCGAGATGGATCCCGTTAAGGTGTCAGCAATCCAAGAATGGCCCCTTCCCTTGAGCACCAAGGCTATACAAAGGTTCATCGGATTTGCCAACTACTACCGGCAATTCATCAGGGGGTTTTCTTCCCACATTGCACCTATCCTTACTCTCATCCGAAAAGGGGGCAATCCCAGGTCCTGGCCTCCAGTTGCCGTAGAAGCTTTTCAGTCCCTAAAAGACGCATTTTCTTCTGCCCCAGTCCTCCGTCATCCGGATCCTAAGTTGCCCTTTTGCATTGAGGTGGATGCATCTGAGGTAGGTGCAGGGGCTATCCTATCCCAGAGACATTCTACCGATGGGAAATTGCACCCCTGTGCCTTTTTCTCCAGAAAGTTTTCTCCTGCAGAACAGAATTACGATGTAGGAAATCGAGAACTCCTGGCTGTCAAACTTGCTCTCGAAGAGTGGCGTCACCTCCTAGAGGGTTCTTCAATTCCGGTCACGATTTACACTGATCATAAGAACTTGGAGTTCATACATTCTCTCAAGAGACTGAATCCTCGTCAGGCCAGGTGGGCTCTGTTCTTCTCCCGCTTCAACTTTGTCTTGACCTTTCGTCCTGGCTCCAAAAATCGGAAAGCCGACGCTCTGTCTCGAAGTTTCACTCCGGTGGATCGTACTCCTGAAAGACAAGAGCCTATTATTCCTCCTGTCAAGATCATCGCTTCACTGTACCCTCAGTTTGCTGATCAAATCCTGGCTGGTCAATCTTCTGCCCCTCCTGATACCCCCATCGGATTGGCTTTTGTACCTCCTGAGCTTCGTCTGCCTATTCTGCAACAGACTCATAGTTCCAAACAAGCGGGACATCCTGGTCCTGTTAAAACTCTTGAACTTTTACGGCGTCTTGTCTGGTGGCCGACAATCCGTAAAGATGTCAAAGACTTTGTTTCTGCCTGTACTGTTTGTGCCACTTCCAAGTCCAGCCATTCTCGCCCCAGTGGGTTACTACAGCCGTTGCCAGTTCCCTCTCATCCTTGGACGCATTTGGCAATGGACTTCATTGTTGAACTTCCTCCCTCCTATGGGAACACCGTGATTTGGGTTGTCATTGACCGCTTCAGCAAGATGGCCCACTTCATTCCTCTACGGAAGCTTCCATCTGCAGTTGAGTTGTCACAGTTGTTCATCCAGTTCATTTTTCGCCTACATGGCTTCCCGGCTGAGATCGTTTCTGACAGAGGGTCCCAATTCACGGCAAAGTTCTGGCGTTCCCTGTGCAAAGATCTGGGTATTAATCTTCAGTTCTCCTCAGCTTATCATCCCCAGACCAATGGAGCGGCTGAGCGAGTGAACCAAGCCTTGGAACAGTTCTTGAGGAACCACGTTTCCCTTTGTCAAGATGATTGGTCTGATCTCCTCCCGTGGGCGGAATTTGCTCATAACAATGCCTGCCACACTTCCACTGGAAGGTCCCCTTTTATGTCGGTCTATGGTCAACATCCTCAAGCCTTCCCTCAAGACTTTGTGTTGTCTGATGTTCCGGCCGCTGATGACCATGCAGCCCACATGTCTGCTATTTGGGCTGCAACCAAGTCAAACCTGGAGAAGAGTGCTCTGGTTCATAAGACATTTGCAGATCGTAGACGTAGACCCTCTCCTCCCTACAAGGTCGGTGATAAAGTCTGGTTGTCTTCCAGGAACATTCGGTTGAAGGTACCATCTCCTAAGTTGGGTCCGAGGTTCGTAGGTCCGTTCTCCATCTCGGAGGTGATCAACCCTGTGGCTGTCAGACTTCAGCTTCCCCCTGAGATGCGAATTCCCAACGTGTTTCATGTCTCTTTGGTGAAACCCGCTACCTCCAACCGCTTTTCCGTTGTCCAGCCTCCCCCTCCTACCATCTCTGTGGATGGTCAACAAGAATATGAGGTGGAGAAGATCCTCGACTCCAGGATCTCCAGGGGCTCTCTTCAGTACCTCATCAAGTGGAAAGGCTTCGGCCCTGAAGAATGCTCCTGGGAAGGACGCTCTGATGTCCATGCTCCTCGCCTGGTGAGGGAGTTCCACTCCAAATTTCCCCAGAAGCCAAGTCCTGGTGGTCCGGAGGCCCCCCGTGAGGGGGGGGGTACTGTCACGATCGCCGCCCGGAGCAGGTCCAAGAGCTCCGGGCGGCGCGTCCCTCCTTGCCGGCGTCGCTCCCAAAATGGCGGCACCCATGGCCGCCACGTGGGTAGCGGCGCCGGCGCGATGACGTCAGCACGCCGACGTCGGCGCAAGGGCGTCAATGACGTCACAATGGCGCCAAATTCAAAATAAAAATGCCAACTAGACGCCAGAATGGCGCCCAAGTATAGGATTACTTCCCTAAAGTGTATCCTGGGTTTCCTGTGTGCCTATTTGCCTAATTCTTGTTCCTGATCTGTTTCCTGACCCTTTGCCTGGACTTTGGACTTTGTTGATATCTACCTGCCTGTGAACTCTTGCCTGGATCCTGACTATTCTTCGATTAACCCTTTGGACACCGCGACCTTGTTCCCTCAAGAGGGCTTCCTCCTTGATCCTGACTACCTCCCTGGAGGGAGCTCCCGGCTCCCTGACACCCGTCTAGCTGACAAGACACATGGTTGGACTGGGCCGACGGGACACCGGGAAAAAACCCAGTGGGCCCTGGCTCTCACGGGCCCCAGCCTGGCCAGACCTGCTCCCTCAGCTCCCCCACACCCTCTCCTGCTCTGTGGCGTGGCACGCATGCTGTGCATCAATAACGAGCGCACCTGGGCTAGACTTTGGAAGTCAGGAGAGGGCCCTTCATTTTGCAGCCCCGTTGGGCAATATGCCCTGCACATCCTGGCCGGTATGATCATTTTGGAAAGGTAGATCATTATTATCAATGTGAAAGCACACTCTCTAACTGGTGTTAAATAATAAAGTTTCTGCTTTTTCCAAATACATCTATAATATTTAATAATTGTAGATATTTCTTATATAAATGTTATAATATACTGTATAGTCTTTGAACCAATGTACCAATATTTTCATGGGCTCTAAATTCAAAATCTGACTTCCCTCCATCTTCTGTCAGCATATTGTTTATAATATATATAGTTTCTTCTATGTCTAACAAATCTGTCTTGTCTCAGTCTCAAGAATACACAACCATTGTGCACATACATTATTACTCTCAGAACTGGAGAATTAGAAGTTGTTGGATAGTTTATAAAAGAAAAAATGCACAATGCTGGTCCAATGGATACACTTGAGAGTGCAGTGTTGGTTTCAATATTCTAGGGTGACGTCTGCAGGAACACCTGGCCTATATGTGTCCTCTGCATCTGGGCTGGAACTAGGGGTAGACAGAAGAGGCAGCTGCCTAGGGCGCAATGATCGGGGGCGCTGGGCAGCTACCTCTAAAATTGTCTACTGTCTACCCCTAGCCCGTGTTTGCACCCCTCAGCCTTACTCCCCATCCTTCCCGTCACCCACCTTTCCCTACCTCCTGTCACCCTTCCCTCTGTCGCTCTCCCCTCCCTCCCCTTCGTCGCTATTTGTGCTGGTTTCTGGGCTGTCATGCAGCAATGATTATTCACTAATCAGCCTTTTATTGTGACATTTATAATATTTCAGTATAGTCTGTCAGTCCCTAGGACCCTAACTGACAGCAGCACAGAGCATGTGCAGTGAATCAGCAGAAAAAGATGGGGAACTACTGGGGCATCTTTTGGGACACAGATCTTTACTGCTAATGGGTTGTGGTTGCCTTGGGTTGGTATAGAAGCTCAAAACATTCTGCCCTACTTCTTTAGTTAATCTTTAGTTTAGGCCTTTAAGCAGCACAGCACAGTTGTTTTCTCTTACTTCTTTTCCCCAACTATAGACAAATTAATTATACTGTCATTTAAAAAAAACAGCTAAGGGGAAACATAATTGAAAATCGCAAGTGCAATTTAAAATAATTAGTTGGCGAATAATACATGGCTCATTATTGTAAAGCAAAGGTTAGCGTTAACATCTGCTTTGGAGTTTCGTCTTGTCGCAAAAAACTCTTTGTGATTGCGAACGTTTATTACATACACTGCGCATGTTCACAATAGCCATATGTTCTTAAACATTGCAAAGAAGTCGTTGAGGTCTGTAATCTGTCAAAAAGGAAGCAAACATTCATAAAGGTGTTTGGGAACATTTTATGTGTTAACAAAACATATTATATTACCCTTAGTATTAAATTATTAAATTGTTATGGGAAAACTTGAATAATTAGTTACCCTCTGTTGCCAAGTTCAAAATTCCTCATTACCTTAAAATTTGTTGTTGTCAAAATTCCCTGTAATCATAATAGTTAATTGTTTCTTTTCTAGCAGGGTAACCCTAATCTGCTTTCAATTCTCTAGTTGTAACAGGGTCCCTTTATGAGACAAGGGCATTGGAGGCAGGACTGAAAAATATGCCCTTTTAGGGGAAGTGAATATAATTTCAGCCAAGATATTGTACTGTAGGAAAAATATATAGTATCACTACAAGGTTTCTTTTGATGGGTCCTGACCTGAGTGGGCCATTTGCTACTAGTTGGTCTGATATCTCTGTGCACAAAACGTTTCCCATAGACCATAATAAACTGGCTTCTAGTGGGCAACTTGTTTTGAGAAACAGTTCCTTTTGGTTATATTAATCAGTAACATTTGGACAATTTCTGGTTTGCTGGTGGTCCAGGTCACTCTAACCAAACCATCCCAAAAAGATAATTTTTTAATTGAACTCTCAAATATCTTCCTATAAAGCAGCTAACCTATCTATTAAACCGTTGAAGCTCTACGTTTGGTTAGGCAAATTTGGTGGAAGATGGTCCTTCATAAAGAATCAAGGTCACTGTAACCATATTATCCCAAAAAGATGTTTGAAGATTGAACTCTCAACTGTATTTTTATAAAGCAGCCCCCTTAGTACTACACCAGTTTTGGATCAACACATTTTGTGGCAGATCATGAAGAACCAAGCCAACAGTAACCAGAACTTCACAAAAAGACAGATGTTGTAAAAAGCTTGACTCAAACTCTCAACCTTCTTCATATAAAGCCACTCCCCTTACCACTACATCACTGAAGCCCACACTTTGGGCTAGCATCCTTCATGAAGGCCCAAGGCAACTGGTGAGGTCAGACATTAAATCCCCAAGAGTTGAGAAACAACGTTTTTTAGGCAAGCCTTTAATAGGTACTTATCCATGCTTATCCAGCCAGAACTGTAATAGTATTATAAAGGGAGATACAGTGCAACATCCGACACAGGGAACTCAAATAAAATTGCAAGGCTATCATACATGTATGTCAAAAAATGTTGTATATTACCTGAAGTGCCCGTGTGGCAAAGGGTATGTTGGAAAAACCAACAGGATGGTGCGGATAAGATTAAATGAACATCGTAGTTCAATCCGTAATACACAAACGAAAGTGACATCCATTAGCCAACATTGGGTAGATTGTAAACATAGTGTGTCACAGTTAGGTTGGCAGGTACTGGAAGAAGTGAAATTGGGATATACTGATAATGAAAGGAAGCTTCTCCAAAGGGAGTCCTATTGGATCTGGAGATTGGGTACACTATCTCAAAAGGGCCTGAATGAGAATTTGGGATTAAGCTGTTTTTTATAAACTGGATACTTTGTCCTTAATTTATCTATTTTACCTTTACAGCTGCGGAGAAGGATGAAGCTCTTCATTATACAAGTGAGATAAAGAATTCCTTCTCCTTATCCAAATCAGTGAGTAGTTAATGATTGTCAACTATGCTTATGTCTGTTATAGCATTTTGTACTAAAGTATTTTTGTAGAAATGTTCTATTTTTCTACAAATATATATGGTCTTTCTCTTGATTGAGATACACGAATAGAAAAGATGATTATGGACTTTTAATATTGACACTCACGGAAAATAATTCGACTTTCTAATGCTATTAAGTTTTGTAGTACATAATTAGTTTTGTCTATTCTGGGTATGTACTTGTTCACCAGTAGGTGTCACTGTTTTGTTTCCTATAAAAGCAGCTTTGCAGCATAAGTTTACTATCACTAAGGGACATGAGGTCCCGAAACGTTTGATCAAAAATTGTCTGGAATAAAATTGGGATCGCCCCCTTTGCAGCATATTAAGTTGTTGGCATTTTTCTTATATTCCAAGGCAACTGTAACCATAACTTCCCAAAAAGATGTTCGAAGCTGCTGGAAGTGAACCCTCAACCTTATAAAGAACAGAGGGCACTGTGATCAAACTATCCCACAAAGACATATCTTGGAAGAAGCTGGAGTTGAACTCTCAACTTTATTCTTATTAGAAGAAGAACTGGCCTTAAACTGAGTGGGCCACAGAGAATTAACTCCTTTTTTTAACCTTTTCCAGGTTCTCCTTGTGTTTTCATTCATGGGAGAGCAAGAGCTAATAGAATTCCCTAAACAACTTTATAATCTGTACTGTAAACAGATCGGGATAGAAATGTTCAGCCTGCACATTGCCAGTCTGCATACTCATGCTATTTGCTTGTGTGAAACACGTGGATGGATTTCAGATCTATTGTTGGTTTAATTAAAATATTAACATAACCTCCCACCACTATTTGACTCCTCTGCAAAAAAAAGTCTAGCTGGAAAAACTTGTGCTTTAGGGCTCTTATTTGTTTGCTGTCAGGTAACAAGATGCAAAAAAAAACATTTCTTTCCATTAATAGAGCCCTTGATGTAAATGAGATTATTTTGTATTTAAAGTGTAGATCATCTGATAAGAAAAACATTGTCCCTTTCAGCATACTATTAAGGATGTGCTTCAGACGCCAGCTCAACCTTTAAAAGGAAGTGCTCCTCTAAAGATCTGTCTCTTGAACCACAGTAACTTTTGTTCTAAAGCTTTTCATACGTTGTATTACTGCATTAATTAATTGGAATTTAGTGTTAATGGAGAGCCCTATGAGTGGAAAAGTCAACAAGAAATGGTTATTGTAAGGCGCACTGGGAGATTGATGTGTTATCTTAACTCCCGGCACGTCTCTCCTTGCCGCGTGGTGAGCATGCACGGTCGACTTGCGGTCCTGGCATCGCCATGGGCGTCTGCTGTGCGCAAATGATGCGGAATGTCGTGACACTCGTGTATGATGCGGAGCATTGTGATGATCCCGTTTTGACGCTGAGCGCCATGATGTCATCTTCCCGCGCGAAATTCAAACTTTGCCGCCAAATCTCCTTTAAAATGGCCCTTTTGCATTGGAACAATGCTCAAGCTGGCTTTTGTTCACAGATCCTGTTAAAGCATTGTTATTCTATTTGACTTTGCTGGTTTTTGAATTCTGCCTGTTTGACTTTGATTCCTGCCGCCTACCTCGACCTATTTGCCTGTTCTGTGACTGCGATTTGCCTGATCCTTGCCGGTACTTCTTCACGAACTCTACACTACCAAACACACAAACCCCTTGTTGGTTCCGCAGCTTGACAAAGAGCCGTGCGAGGCTCGAAACGTTGCTATGCTGCCCTGCTGTATGTGAATAAAGGCTTTTTTATCCTATCCTGGAGTGCTGCCCATCTCTTCTCTGGCTTCCGCAGCAGAAAGCCCAGGGCCCCAAAAGGGCGTCGGTGAACACCGGAACTCGCAGGGGCCGACTTGTGCATCTAAGAGTGCCAGCTGCCATTAAGGCTCCAGATTGACGAGTGCGTTAGTTATCTTGAGGTGGAGGTATAGTTATGACATGGTCTGTGTCGTTATCACTGACTGTCATCTTTTAGAAGAGTTAAAAGAGAATAGGGCACTGTTTCCAATATTTAAGATGTCACTTGTGCTAATGTACAAAATAGGTAATACATTTTAAGTACATATATTTTTCTTATTTAGCTGTGCTTTAGCTTATGTGAAATAGGGATGGTATGTTTTTACTAAAAAAATATCAGTAGATGGTGTTATAAGCGGAGTCTTTGTCCAAATATTTTCCAGTACCCACCCTTGGCCAACACACTCTTATAGAGTATGCCATTGTGCCAGTGACTTACATGTCACCACTGCTAAGTATCCAACTCTATAACTAGTACAATATGGCAGATGAGGGGTGTCTGTGCAGACTGTAAACAAATTCAGGGTCAGAAACTCTAGTTTTTCATGGGACAGCTTTACTTAGGGGCTAATATGTTTTACTGGGTGATTAGTTGGCAGTAATAATTTTGACACATTTACACCTCTAGGGTTCTCTTCCACTCTTTTCTTCCACTTAGCATCCTGCATAAAATCTCTTCTGGGAATACTTTTTTTTGTCTTTATCTTAAATTGCAAGATTGCATGCTACTTCATTTGCTTTTTGTATTTACTGAGAGTTGCTATGTTTTGTTTCTGTTTATTTAATTTCGTATTCTCAACTGTTTCCTTATATAGTCACCAATTAATAATAACCGTATTTGTTCTTTATTCCATGCCCTTAGTCACATTAAGCTGTATATCTTTGTATTATTCATTCAGCTTTATTGTGGCTATTAAAAAGTCATGTGTGTTTTATTGAAAAACTCAGTGGGCACTAACACGGCAAAAGGGTGCAAAGTGCAAAAAAACAATCATGTATATTCTATTACTATGAGACTATTTATAGCATTTGACAAATGAGGTGATACAATGCCTTTAATAGAAGTATAAGATGATAAGCTGATGAAAGGACCAATGTCCCAGGTGATCCTTTGATGGTCTTATTGCCAAACAAAATCTCACCAGCCAAACCAAAGCCTGCAATATTAACATGCTCCTTATTTCTGAAAGGGATGTTTGCTGTTTTGAAATCTATAGGAGGGAAGTATAAGAAAAGTCAAAAACAAATTGCGCAAATAAGAATATAAATTTGCATTGTGTTATTATATTGCAAAGTTTAATAGTGCATTGTCCACTTTCAAGACATGAATTTGGAGTAATCTTTTGGAGCAAACACGACTTTTTCAATAGGAAGATTTATTGCATACACTGCGCACAGGTGCAAAACAACAAAACTCACCACAATTTATCTTTCATCCCTTTGAAAAACATTCTGCTACTGAAATTTATGAAAGAGAGAACAGCTGGAGTGTTGGTATATATACAGTACTTATAGCAAAAGGAAATGTTGTTCTTACCCTAAACATAAATTATATAGAGGGAGTGCAATGATGGTGTGACCACAAAATTCCTATATTCCTATGTAGCGCTATAGTAAATTGTGTGTTATTTACACCACTATTGAGCTCCACTCCCAATAAATGTGCACCGGATGAGACCTGTAATCTTAGGGAGTGAGCCCTCGCAACGGTGTGGAGGCAGGGTGTAGTGCAACTGTAACTGGATTCAGGGTATAATAATTGGGCGCCAGTGGTTCTTATAACTTAAACATGAACTGGTTTATTGAACATACACAATCCTCAGTGGAGTATACAATAGAGCATGACAGGATTTGGCATCACGTTGAATAGGCAATACTCACAGCACCATATGGTCAGTATTAGTCCCCACAGGCAAGAGGACGTGCTCAGCAGCAATAAAGGTACACCCAGCTTTCAGCCTTTTCCCTAAGTGGAACCTGAGGAGAATCTATCTACCCTGTTCCTATACACTTAGTCCCTACTTTTGGGCTATTAGTACCCGGGATCTTAATCCCTCTGACTCTCCTCGTCGGAGCCTGGAGCTGCTCAGCTGAATAACCTGTCTGTCTGTCACTCTTAGAGTGACCTATAATGGTGAGTAGCCTATTCTTACTAGACCTGACCTGTCTAGGTTCCACAGAGCTCTGCCTGCCTGTTCAGGTCAGAGCCAGCACAAGATGGACTACTGAAAGCATGGCTTCAGAGCCTTTTATATCCCAGCACAGTGCCATCTGCTGGTCACTGTGAGAAGCAGCAGGGGCCTAGCTTAGAGCAGAAAGAGCAAACAGTACCCCTCCCAACTGTATTTTAGGACCCATTTAGGTGTCAATAACATGGAGGGACTGCCTGCACAAAATACTAGGGGTGGCTATTTTACACATCCCTACACCTATATTGAAGAAAATAAAGACATTCAGAGCAAAAAAAACTACTAAATACTAAACAGGGATTGTTTGTCCATATATTGCAATACATTTCAGCTGGCCAACTACTGTACATCAAAGTCATCCCTGGTCTGGCCAGTCCTACACTCAACTTTGATCTGATACATTAGGAACGCTAGTATTTAATGATGCACAGGGACAAAGGGTAACTTAATATTCAAAGGTTAATATCCCTTTTTGATTGGCCACCATAGAACATTGCTTAGAAAAGATCCATCTTGAAAGGAGACATATTGGATGAATTAAAGCAATGTAATATCAAAGATTTTAACAGTTGTGACACTGCTACTTTCATAAAATGTATCTGATGTTAAGCCCAGGCAACATAGAACAGTAAAAGCTGATTTCCCCGGAGCAGGATGAGTCTATTGACGCTTATCTGATCAGATCTAAAGCTCAATGTGGCTGGGGCACTAAGCCCAATAAGATAAGCGTCAATAGGTGTTTCCTGCTGTGGGGAAATTAGCTTTTGTTGTTCTGTGTTGCTATCGCCCAGGCTAAACAGCAGAGGGTGCTAAGGATGTGTTTCAGCTGTATTTCATATTAGAAATGCAAGAAATGCTAAAAATGAAGGTAGATTACAACACTGCTTATATATTATAATTTATAAATTATAATTTAACCTATGCATGCTCTTTATGTGCTTCCTCCTACCAATACCCCTTAATCAAGTCTGAAATAAAATATATTGACTCTCCCCACATTAAGTTGTCGCATTCTGTGTGTAAAACCTATTAACCATGCTGCTTCTGCTATTACCAATGATACTTATCTTTCCCAAGGTGCTTTGTGGGGGCAAGAATGGACAGACTAAATTCTGTTTTTACATGTGATGTCTAAGTACCCATGTAATTCTGAGTGGCATCAGGGAACTGCAACTATTGTTATTTTAGCTTTTGTAAGATACAATAATCAGGAGATACAGTTAGCAAATTCTTAATGAATGCATGTTAAAAGGCGATGGTCTGAAACATGTATAGGGCCAAAATTCTCCTATTCCTGTTATAAAATATGTTTAGTTATAATAATAAAAAATTCATTATGAGCAAGCATTTCAATTCAGGCAAAAATTTGTGAGACTGTGGGAAATTTCACCAAAATGCATTGGAGTCAACAGGAAGGAAAAATTACATTGTGGTTAATGGGGTTTTAGCTCTGTTATAGCTTTTAAATTGCTCTGCCCTTCTGCTGTGCTGCAATTTATAAACACAGTGGAACATTGCATGATAGTATTGGGGGAAATTCCTTCTTTTATGGAGCATATTAAAAATAGACTCGCCATGGAGTAGCTCTCTGGCCAATGGTGTAAAAAGCATTGTTCTAACTGGAATATCTATATCTATCTATATCTATCTATCTATATCTATCTATCTATCTATCTATCTATCTATCTATCTATCTATCTATCTATCTATCTATCTATCTATCTATAGATAGATAGAGATAGATAGATAGATATAGATATTCCAGTTAGAACAATGCTTTTTACACCATTGGCCAGAGAGCTACTCCATGGCGAGTCTCTTTTTAATATGCTCCATAAAAGAAGGAATTTCCCCCAATACTACCATGCAATGTTCCACTGTGTTTATAAATTGCATCACAGCAGAAGGGCAGAGCAATTTAATATTCAATATATATATAGTGGATAAAGTACCCCCTCTTGTAAAATATAAGGATATTATAAGTTACCAAGGAGTTTCATGACCATATAAAAACACGAGGCCGAAGGCCGACTGTTTTTATACAGGCCATGGATTTTCGAGGTAACTTCTAATATCCTCATATTTTACAACTGGGGGTACTTTATTTATTATCATACACAAATTTCAGTGAGTCATATGACAGAAATGACATCGGAACTCACTGTTTATAACTGATGACATCAGAACTCACCATTTATAAGGATATCATTTACAAGATATTCATGGCTTTCGTGTATTATATATATATATATATATAAATCCAAAGACTGGTGCACTCAAAAAAATTCGTCACTGCCTTGGTGCTGGTCAACAATAGATAAATATCAAAAACTCCAAAAAACTGTACTCATAGGACTTCATATCGTGCCAAAAATACTGGATTATTTCGACGTTTCAGCTCACAACTCAAGCCGTCAACAGGATATATATATATACCGTAATAGGTCACTCTAGGAGACCGATAGTCAGGCCGTTGAGGAGTGTGAGTGGGATTAAGAGCCAGAGTACTCATTGCCCAAAGTAGAGACAAAGTGCACAGACTTAGGAATGTAGTGTTTCCCCTTGGTTCCACTTAGGGCAAAGGCTGAAAGCTGGGTGTACTTTCATTGCTGATGTGTATGTACTCTTCTTCCCTGTGAGGACTAATACTGACCTTTGGTGCTTGTGAGTATATGCCTATTCTCTGTTGCTCTATGTTCCTGCTCATCCTTATGTGAACTCCTTTGCCGATTAATCTGTTTAATAAATATGTTCTCTGGTTAAGTTTCAAGAACCACTGCCACCCAAATATTGTGCCAGGCACTTTATTACAATTTTACAATACCCTGCCTCCACACTGTTGGGAGGGCTCAACCTGAGAATGAAGATCTCATCTGGAGCAAAGTATTGGGGTAAAGCTCATAGTAGAAAATGGTGCCACTAAGTTTACTATAGCATTACTTTTTTTGTAATGGTTGAGGTAGTTAGGGTAAACTGTAATACCACACCACAGCCTAGTGTAACACGTGTTGCGTGTGCAGATGCAATAGGAAAAAGGCCAGGAGAAGCTGGCAGGAGAATTCTGCGGTTCTTATATCCCACATGAATTGCTTCTAGAACTGACTGTGAAGCAGCGAACCCCTAGCAGCGCTAGGAGGTATGGTTCAATGTGGGGAATCTAGCAGCATCAGTATCACCATGCCAGTGTTCTGTTCCAAGGAAGTGTTTGCCTGGGCTTCTGCTGAGCATATTGCCCCACTATGTGTATTGCAGTTGATCAGGTACCCCAAGAATGTGCTATGGACGTCATTAACCCCATGCTAGCCTACTACCAGAAGTTGAAGTGCTTAATTTTAATGGCTGAAAGGGATTCTGGGCTAGCTGGATACCGGGTGCTGCTTTATAATGCCCCTGCAGAGTTAGGTTATGATTAGGGGCCCTATACTATTTGATTAGGGGCCCTATACTATTTTCCCGATGGGCTGCCCCGTCATCTACTCCAGGCCAGGGCCGGAACTAGGGGTAGGCAGAAGAGGCACCTGTTAGGGCACAACTAAAGGGGGGTATTGGGCAGGTACCTGTCTTTCCACTACCCCTAGTACATGTTTGCTGCTCTCCCCTGCCTCCCTCCCCTCCAACACTCTTCCCCGCCTCTCACCCATCAGGTGCTTTCCCTGATATCCTCCCCTCTGGCTCTTTCCTAACTCCCTCCCCTCTGGCGTTCTGCGCATGTGTGTGCACAATGCGCCCGGGTTGCGCTCACAATCACGGAGGGATGCTCGGTGGCCAGGTCGCCTAAGGCTGCCTATATCTTCACGATCACAGAGAGAGAAAATCCAAATATCATGCAATGGCCCAGGTATCTAGCAGCTTAGGACCCAAAGAAGCCTCTACCCCTCTGGCCCTTATTAGTGCAGGGACTAAGTAGCACAAGTTGAAGGTTATATTGGGGACTGTCCTGGGACCTGAGGGGGAGCAGAGGTTTGAAGAGTGGCAAGAAGCCACTGTCCAGATGCTGGAGGAATGCCTGTGTCCCGAATCCGAAAAAGATCCACTTAATTTGCGCCACCGCCCCCCCCCCCCCGAGAGCCGGGTTCTGTAAGGCTCATTCCAACATGACAGCTATTGTCTTAAAGCATTAGACAATGCATATGGTACCTGTCACAACACCCACCCCTGGATTCACATGTTTCAGAGTTTAAGGCAGGGAGAGACTGAGGATATCTCTGCCTTTGTAAGATGGCTGGAGGATGCCTTGTGGAAACTGGCACACAAAAACATAATCTCCATTACTGAAGTACATTTACAGTAAGGTGGGTCAGCTCAGCCAGAAGAGGAAGGGATCTCGGCAGAAGCCACGGCCTCTACACCTCCCTGGCATGGGACGTAGGTGTACCTTCAACCTATTAGTAAACGGTGTCCCGGCCACGGCGCTTTTCGATACCAGCTCTTAATTGACCATCATACACCGACCCTTATACCAGCAATACCGTAGCCATATATCGATGCAACCTATTAGCCTCACGCGCGTCTTTGGAGTGGTAAAGGGCCCTACCTATATAGACAGTTGCATGGAAGTGCAGCTACATATGCCTCCCTAGCCTAGTGGAGGTCCAGGACCCACAAATCACCATCATTGCCTATGTGAGTCCCCCGCCTGGAGGGAGAGAGACTACCCCTGTGATTCTTGGCACTAATCTGAAAGTTGTGGAGGATGCTTTTCTTAAATTTCTCCAACCAAAGGAAGGAACTTCCCTCATTGTACTGCCAGTAGCCCCAGAACTGCATGCGATTTGTCAGACCTTCACCCCTGATCTGCCTGGAGGTTGTTGGGAATCCTTGGCACCCTATAGAGCTTCCACTGGGGGGAGTTCAAAGTCTCCAGGTATATGTGGAGATTGTGCCCATTTTGCTAGAGACCAATCCTGTTGAGGCCGCCTAAAATGGCTGGGAGATAGTCACTGATAGGAAAGACTATCATTATAGGTGCCCTAGAACTGATGTGGTCACCGTCAAGAAAATCACTTCACACACCTTGGTAATTCTGGAGGAGTCTGATGACCTCTTAGAACACCGACAGGCATTTGAGAAACAGACTACGATTCCCCATCATCATTGTAAGAAAGAAAAATGGCAGTGTCCTTCTGTGTGCAGGGCCGGATTTGAAGTTACGGTGCCCCGAGGCCACATGCCCCACGCCCGACGCTTCATGAGCGCACATGCGCACCGCAGGAGCACAATCTCGAGCAGCGGAGCACTGGGGAGCTTTGAGTCCCCAGTGCTCCTTAGGGATGCGCCAGGGCGGCATGCAGCCCCTAAAATATACCCGCCCTAGGCCCAGGCCTTTGTGGCCTCGCCACAAATCTGGGCATGTCTATGTGTGGACTACCGAACACTGAACAGATAAACTATTCCTGAACAGTACACACATATTGATGAGAAGTTGGATGCCTTGTATGACAGCATCTGGTTCTCATTGATGGATTTGAGATCCAGGTATTATCAAATTCCTATGAGTGCTGAGGACCAAGAAAAGACTGCTTTTATTTGCCCATTGGGGTTCTACCAGTTCACGCGAATACCAAGAGATAAGTGTGGCTTCTGCCACCTTCCAACAACTCATGGAGAAAGTGTTAGGGGATTTAACTCCAGGCATTGCATAGTGTATCTGGGCAACATTATTGTTTTTGGCTCTATGCTGGAGGTGTATGATGACAGGTTGTTTTATGTACTTGAACGCCTCCGGCAGGAGGGACTTAAACTCTCCATGCACAAATGCAAGTTTGCTTGCAAAGCGGTTCGCTATCGAAAATTCGCTAGCGACGGCTTCGGCGCCTTCGCCACACTTCGCCAGGCGCAACTTCACACAGACAACGCTAATTCACTAAGTTGTGAAGTTTCGTCACCGGAGCTGAATGCTTGCGAAGTTGTGCTAGCGTTACTACGGCAGGCATAGCGAAGTTGCGCTAGCGTTAGATAATTTGCATACAGCGGGAAGTGAAATTTCAATGGACGTATATGTTACAGCAAATACATTACACTACACAAGCCCAGGGAACCTTAATGAAATAAAATAGAGTTGTTATATTGCCCTACACATGAAGCCACAGTATAGTTTATGTGCCATATGTAAGGAAATGCTAGCTTAATTATGCCAGTGCCCGTTAGTAAATCGGCGAAGTGCCGAAATGACGTCACGCTGGCGAATTTTCGCCACCGTTAGCCACTTTGCCCTTTAGTAAATTTCCCCCAAGAAAAGCAACTCTGTTTAGTCTTCTTTTAAGGCTAAGTGGTCCCGGGCTTGTCAAGAAGCATGAGGATCTCCAAATGAGGACGGCCGACATGATCCAAGGGCAAAAGAGAGACCCTGTGATCCGGCAGGTGCCAGAGGCTATAGTTAAAGGGGACCCTGAGCATATGACAAAAGCTATACTCAAGAAGAATAGTCTCTTCCTGAAAGAATGGGACAAACTGAAGATCATCAATGGGCTTCTTTATATGGTTCATCTATTTTATGATCACCTTGGGAGACAACAATTGGTGCTTCCCCATGCTTACCGAAAAACTGTTTTGAGAAGCTTACATGGTCAACTTGGTCAACTAGGGATTCAAAAAAGTTATGTCTTAATTCAAGATAATTTCTTTTGGCCCAGATGAGGGAAGCTGTGTCTGATTACTGTAGGAGATGTGTACCCTGCTTGCAGAGAAAGTTTCCTATGAAACACTTTGAAAGCCGGATATTCAAGGAACTGTTAGGCCTGCTGAACATAGCAAAGAGTCTTACTACCTCTTATCACCATGAGGGGGATGCTCTTCCTGAAAGGTTTAACCAAACCCTGCTGGACATCCTGGGTACTCTGCCCACCAACGGCAAGCAATCATGGAGTCACTATGTAAGTGCCTTGGTTCATGCATATAACTGCACTCGCCATGAGTCCACTGGGTTTTCCCCTTATTTCCTTATGTTTGGGATAGAAGTGTGACTCTCTATTGATGTCCAGATGAGGGTAACCACTGATGGAGTGGGTCATAAAGAGCACTATATATATCTGATCTTCCTTATGTGAACTCCTCACATTATTCTGTTTAATAAATATGTTCTCTGGTTAAGTTTCAAGAACCACTGCTACCCAAATATAGTGATAAGTACTTTATTACAGTTGTACAATACCCTGCCTCCACACTGTTGCGAGGGCTCAACCCTTTAAGGTCTCATCAAGAGAAAAGTATTGGGGTAAAGCTCATAGTAGAGATTGGTGACACAGTTTACTATAGCATTACAGGTGTAAGAAAGGAAGTGGAGGACACAAGTAAATTATGACCAGATCAGTGGTGGAACTACCGGGGGGTGCGATCACTCCAGGGCCCGCACCCCCATGGGACCTGCCACAGCATCAGCCACATGCAAATCCGCAATCTGGAGGTTGGGCAGGGAGGGATCAGCTGCATGTCTTGCACCCGTGCCCCGTCAGTTATAGTTATGTAACTGGACCAGATGGACCAAATGAATGAATTTTCCCAAAATAGCATATGGACAATTCATGAGCATTATAGCAACCAAATTAGCACAAAATGGAAATGTAACATATTAGGAAATCCAGGCAGTTGCTTTGTCATGCAAAATATATATATAATTGTATTAATAGATTATGACCACCAGATGACAGCACATTACCAGAATAAACAGATTTACCATATTGGTGCTCTGTATTTTTGTATACAATAATTACTGTATCGTGGGCATTCTATAGTAATGTGTGCAACATTTGCTCAGTCCAGTAACTCATATGAAAAAAAAGCAAGATTCTGCAGTACCTGCAGCAGATTGCTGATTGATTTCAAGTTTGGTTAAACGTGTGTCTGGTAAATCATGCTGCCTTCCACCCGTGTTCGGCTCTTATGTGAGCCTGTGTCATTAGTGACTCCTGCAGAAGTATTGATTGTGTTTCCTGAATGCTTTAAAGGAACTGGGTAATTAGATGGATTAAGTGACTGGGTATGTAACATAATAGCCAGAACACTACTTCCTGCTTTTCAGCTCTATAACTCTGAGTAAGTTGGAGACTTTAAGGGGGGCCACATGGGACATAATCAGTGAGTTTGCAATTTATCCTTAGCATGCAGCTCAGATTGAAAAGCAAACAGTTTTGACTCATCTGCCCCCCCCCTCAAATCATTGATTGGTTACTGCCTGGTAACCAATCAGTGGAAACAAAGGAAGCTGCAAAGCAGGAAGTAGTGTTCTGGCTATTATGTTAGACATCCAGTCACTCCAGCCTTTATACATTACATTTTTGGCTAACTAACTATATTAGAAACATTTTTTATTTTGCACAGCCTATCTATTCACCCAGTTTTTATTTCTATACAGAACAATTCCTTTAAAAGTTACTTCAGGGGAGAGCACTAAGAAATGCTCATCAGTACAAGCCCTTGCTAGTCATTTAATTTATCTAGCTAGTTAGCATAGAAAAAAAACACAGGTGACCACACTTTACCAATGTGAACTTATTACATTAGGCTTTGCCCTAATGTACATTATTACTTTGCCTTGGATCTAATTAAATCTAATTTAAACATATATTGTTGAATATAAATGAACAACGCCTATTTGTTAAGATCTTTTCATTTGGTAAATTCTTCCTTTTTCTTACACTTTATGAGATTTCATTTGAGTTCATTTTAGTAGCTGACTTTTTAATAAATGGGATTTTCAGGGAGATGATGGGCAAATACCTGTCTTTTTTTAAAAACAAACAAACAAATGAAAAGTTTGAGCAACATAAAAAGCAGTACTTAGCTGCTAATTTTTATTTTTATTATATATTTTGCATCACAGTGGATAGACCCAGTGTGCCTCCCTCCAGCTCCTCAAGATAACATCCAAGTTGGGCAATCCAATATACCATCCATGATAATTGGATCTCCGGGATGGAGAGTTATAGCTCAACAGTGACTGTTTTCAATATAAAAAAATCTGTGCAGTAAAAGGGTACGTTATATACATGTTATACTTACATTCATCGATCAGTATATATACTGTATATTAATAATGTTTGAGGTGTGGTACTATTCAACAAGAAGTGTACCTGTCATGTTTTTATCAATATATGATTTAGACCTTTAAATGCCCTAAACTGCAATATTCCTGAATGACACCTGTCTTTATGTAAAATACCACAAAAGTAAGTGTCTACAGTAAGAGCTTAAAGAGTTAGCATTATGATTTATCTCACCGTACCCTTGCTCTAAATTCCATAGTATATACAGGGCTGCCATCATTGATAACTCATCAGATTACAGATTCAGATATAGGCACATGTAACTATAAGTTTAGCCTGTGTGTAAGGTGACTGAAAATGGTGTTGTATAAAAATGTAGTGTATGATGATGCAAATGTGAGAAAATGATTGTTATGTGTATGGGTAATGTTAGTGTTGGAAAATTAAAGAGTTAAAAGGGTGTAATTAAAAGGGTTGTCCACTAGGTGGCAGTGGGTCCTCATTAGTTGTAAAAAAGGTTACCGGTATATAATGGTGTTATGTAAAGTGTAGTTCCTGCCCCAGCCACTAGAGGGAAGTAGTGGGATAGGGTAAAAAGGGTATAAAAGGGATGGCTCTACCCAGGGTGTAGTCAGTCGAATTAGAAAGCTAGACAGGTAGGCACTAGGTGCCATAGCCAGAAAGGGCAAAGCTAGAAAGGGTAGCTGGCACCCCACCGAGGAGTAATAGGCCGTGGCTCGGACACAGATAGAGAAAAGAGATAGACAGGGCAGTGTGGACAACCCAGGCCAAAGGTGAAAATTCCTACCCAGAAAGGCTAGGGGGCGCTGCTGTGGTGGCCCGCTGGCTGAAGGAGGGAGGTGGCACACGGAAATTCCTACCAGGGCGAGGTGGAGGGCTCGTATGATGTACGGTGGACTGCCTGACCGGTAGGTGATTCAAGAAAAGGCCAAGAGGCTGGGTTCACAAGTCCGGTGTCTGTGGGGAATATTGAATACCAGCTTACAGACTAAATCGGCAGCTTAATGGACAGTGCATGGGGCCCTCTGACAGACTTCCCCGATCAATATCTTAAAAATTCCATTGGCTCAAGTACCACATTGGTTTGTTGACCGCCTGCATCCCCGTGGTTTTGGTGGATATATAAAAGCCAGCCATGAACAGGTGGAACAATCTCTACACTGTAGTGAGTTAATAGTTGGGTTTTAGTTATTTAGTCCACATGGGTGAAGTTTAGAGCTTTTATAATGGGTGTAAGTTAGTAAGGTCATTCCTTGTTTACCTCTTAAGCTTATGGGCCAATTCAAGCTTTTGCTGAGTCAAATGGCTTAGGGCTAGTCGCAAGCAGGGCCTGGTATAATCTAGCTTGGAAGTGCTTGGAATATATATATTTTCAACACTAAAGGGGTTATTTTATCATATTTTTCCAGAAACAAACTCGGCCTAACTCCCATCCTCAATTTTGGCTTATTTACTAATATTTCAGGTCAAAAAAAAAATCTGATTAAAATATTTTTTATAGTACAAAAAAAAAGAGAATTTTGAGTTTCAAATTGAATCTTAGGACTTTATTGAATTGCCACTCAAAACACTTGTATTTATTGCGTTTTCAAGTGTAAACCAGCATCAAATACTCCAAAACTCCCAAAATTCGTGAAAGTTAAAAATATCTTAAAATGGTTAAAGGAACAGTTGCCATTGATTTTTACAGAAATTTGACACGTAATTTTTGGATAAAAAACGTAACTAGAAAAAATCGGGTTTTAATAAAGAACCCCCTAAGAGAGGAAACCTGAGCATTAAATATGTGTGAGTTGTCAAATACATTGTTCGGGGGTATAGTTTTCCTTTAAGGTATCAAGATCCAAATTACGGAAAGATCTATTATCCAGAAAACCCCATGTCCCAAACATTCTGCATAACAAGTCCCATAACTGTACTAGCAGTATTTTGTAATCAGGCTTTTGGGGCAGTTCATGAATATGAATTATCTATGGCGTAGTCGAACACAACAGACTGGCTCTGGATTTGTTTATAAAAGAGATAAAGATGGCTGAATGCAGAGGTGCTGATAACAAACATCTGTAATAAAAAATGCAGGAATTCTGCTTGAAAAATCTTGTTTTACATGTACAGGACAGAGGAGAACATTACCACAAATGAGTGTAACTAACATTCCACAAACATTTCTGAAATAGCCTTTTTTAGTGTTTTTTGAAGATTCCAAAACAATAAATAAAAAGCCAAGAATGCGATAACAATTCAGACAAGATAATAGTTTAATAAGTTAATAAAAATCAGACCAGCTGCAAAACATTTTCATATCAAGAGATTGAATGTCACATTAAGGAATATTATTCCTTCTTCCAACCAAATAGCACAATTTCAATGTCTTTAGTAGACCAATAAATACTATACAAACACACATATTAATATAAAACTACTCCTCGGGAGGAGGCACAGAGAACTGCATGGACTTCAAATGCCTTTTTTTGAAAAAAAATAAAATGTTCATTGGTTTCTGAAGTTGCTGTAAATTAGGAATGGGATTCATGCACACTTCTTATTATAAAAATATGCAAAACTCTTTATGCAAATATCTTTTTCGAATTATATTTTTTAATTTTACAAAATTGATTTAATTAATGCTGATATTGACATTAGCTTTGCTTAATCAATTTTTATTTTAAGAAAGGGCCACCATCAGAAACCCATTTTTTTAGGTAGACTGAGTGCAAGAAGTTTATATGGAGTCCTACTGTATGATGCATTCCATGGTCCTAAGTGTTGGGCCCAGTATATAAGTACTCCATGTATAGAATTGTTAGATATTGATTGCTTATGAACTTACTTTAAGTATCATAAACTAAGAGCTACTTCAGTCCTAACTTTGACTGCATAGATGCATGTGTGCAATCCAACTAGTAAAAGTTGGAGCATTTTGAATTGCACATTGAAGACCCTCATTCAACTTTAGTAGAAGTCGATACAAGTGCCTGTCCAGCTGGATCCAAGTGACAAAACTGTCAGACTGAATTCACTAATGTAATACATCTCAATGAACTCATATATAAGGGGGTAACAAAGAAGGCATTTTATAAGGCCATACGATAGCTTCATCTTGCGCAAATGTACAGCTTCTTTTCTCAATTCATGTTTCTGTAACACTGTACATTTTGTTTAGCCTTTGCGGGTCTTTATGCAAGACATATTATCCAAAAAATATGCAAAAACAAATAAGTTATATTAAATAATTTAAATAGAATAGTATTTTGAAACCATAAATATCTGTTTCCAACAAAAATGGAAAAATAAAATGACCAGATACTGGAGAATATAAAAATAAATATAGCAACGCATGTTTACATGCATGGCCAAAGATTTCTGCGCATGAGTTAGTTCAAAGCAATATGGCACACGACTTGCCAAACAGGTTTCTCTTTTGGTACTTATAGGGCTTATGCTTACAATGCATTTGTGTTTTAATTATCCAAAGTATAAACTACATTTAAGAGATGGCAATATATGATTGGAAGTTGGTTATGATTCTTTTCAGGAATAGTGTCATTGTAAAGATCATTTTCACTTATGCATTTATCTGGTAAATTTCTGCACATAAAGCTGTGTATTTGCTGAATCCAATTGGATTCATTCTGGTTGAACTCAGATCAAGGGATAAGACTTGCCCTATGATACAGCATAATTCAGCTCTGGTCCAAGACAACTAGATCTTACTGGGCGCAATTCAGATCTAAGTCAGCTGGACACATGGATTTGCAAAGGCACAACTCATAGCTGACCAATCAGTAAAAGAATATGTGATGTGATGGATGGGCCAAATTTCAAAATATGTCACATAGCCACAGATGGATCAGTAGTCCTGAGAATTCCATTTGTCAATGTCAGTGAAAAGAGAAAACAGTTCATTTGTAGTTTGTTGTAAATGCGCAGATCCTTTTTAAATGCATGCATGCCTAAACTAAAGCAGGGAAGATCCGTTTTCAGCCTGATGTTTGTGGTGGATTTCCGGCTATAATCTGAAATGAAAAAAAAACATATTTTTGAGCTCATAACAGAATGTTAGCAAATAACTACTGTAATACTAAGTGGAAAGTAGTCAATTCAGCAGAATAATTGGTAGGTTATAAACTCTGTATTAAGCATTTTCAGGACAATAATATTTCAGGTAATAGTATGTATAAAGGACTTGGTTAGGTTACTGATATTATTGCATGTATTGGGTAAAACCCTCCAAAAGAATGAGCGTCTGGTCTTTATACAGAATAAGAATATAGTTTATGCTTACCTGCTGCAATAGCAATAACATGTTTTCCAGAAAATCTTTTGGTTTCTGTTTTTCATATTTAGTGCAAATCGGACAGTCCTTGAAAGAAAAAAACATTTGATCACTTTTTGTTGTGTAATGTGGCAACAATCTCTAACCAAGCAGAACTGTGCACTGAAACATTACAGCCATCTCAGGATTATTCACTTAATTCAGATCTTCATTGTCCCATGTAAGTGATACTACTAAGGTAAAACACCATTATTTGTGGTTGATAATGGTTTTGAGAAATTGTAATGCAGAAACAATTTCGATTTTAGCATCCGTGACCCCCCATCTTAAAGGGACACAGTTGGTTAATTTAAAAGCTTCAGTAAGCGATCAAGTGTTCCATGAAGATTTATTTAAATATTTTATATTTCTATAATATGCTTTTTTAGCCTAAGGAAAGCTATTTTGCATATTCTTTTCTATATATGTTGCTTCCTGCTATGGAAATTTACAATATTTCCAACAGGAAGTGAGCAGCACAATGAATATTTGCCCCTTTTCCATACAGAAAATAGCAAACCCCACCGAAATCTGGGCAAGGGGAAATGTCTAAAGGTGGCCATACACAGGGAGAACTGCTCGGTACGCAATGTCGTCAAACGAGCAGATCTCTCCCAGATATGCCCACATTGAGGTGGGCGATATTGGGCTGATCGATCGTGTGCCCTAGGGCCCAACGATCGTATCAGAATAGAGGCGGTACGGTGGTTGGATTGCGGAACCGCATCAACAAACAGATCGGGATTTTTTACCCTGCCCGATCTGCATATATATTGATCGGGGACGCCCGTCGGATGGCCCCCCACTTGTTCCAATAAGCTGCCAACTTGGTCTGTTGGCAGGTTTTATCGGTGCGTGTATGGGGGCCTTAACAGAAAAATAAGTTGGAGCATCTGCCATTTCCATGTGCCTTGGGAGGCAATAGAAAGCTACACCCTAGTAGTAATCTCGACTTTTTATCTATCGCTCCTAATTAGTAATCCAAATATGAAAGATGTCACCCCAGGATTTCTGCTAAATACACATACATATCACAATGCTACCCATCTTTAAAATAACTTTGAGACAAATATTCTTACTTTATTTCTTGGAGTGTGCATCTTGTTCAGCTTCACTTTTTTAATATGCCTCTTAAAGTCTTCCTCTTTCTGTCCTTTGGCTTCTTTTAAATATGATATCTGATATCTAAAGCAATGCAGGGCAGAGTCCAGGCACTGGGGCTAAATGTAACAAAAAAAGGGAACATATTGAAATACAAATAATATATATTGACTGTATACATACTCAAGCTCTGCAAAACGATGGCAAGAAGCAGTAATAGAGCAGAGAGTGAAATACATAGTTCATTTCCTTTGATGAAGTGTGGTTTTGCTCTTGGTACTAGTCTGGTAGAGCAGATAAGCATTAACCTCAGTCCTACAGGAAACCAATGGACATTTGTTGATCTGTGTCTACTCAGTAGCTTAAAAACTCTTCCGATACACGACATGTTTATAGTAACTACAATCAATGCTAGATTTTGCAGCCAAGTATTTTGAATAAATGTTGTATATTTAATTGACAATTTTTGAAAATAACTTCCAGGTTATTTTTTTGATTTTTTTCATTGCTTGACCTTGGTGGGAAGCACCTACATATTATTTTTATGAAAAAAAATTTTATGAAAAAATTTAGCAAGGGAAGTGTGTGTTATTCCTCTACTTTCTCAACATAGTTTGCAAAAATGTTGCTATGTAATAATATAATTAATATAAGGTGTCCGGACATAAACTTTTTGCTAAAAACTTTGTTTAGGTTTCCGATCCACAGTTTCCATATTTATTTGAAATGCTCTATTCTACTTGCAGAATGTGCGTCACCATGAATACCATATTCAGTTGAGTGATCACGTTTCCTGTTTCGGTTTGCTACGGCAGGTGGAACCAATTCACATGTTCTGCTGTAAAGTGATGCTCCCTTGTTCATTTACTGTGTGTGACATCACCAATCTGTAATTTTTGGCAGTTTCAGTCACACCATAAGGGGAAAACTGTAGTGAAACTATCAGAAAATATGAACAACAAAGTAGAACATCCATATATAGTTCACCCAAACTTCCAACCACAATTATTGCATTTGTTGAAGTGTGCCTATTTATTGCAATTTGGGAATTGTCTGAAATTATTATCATACAGTATGAGGGCAATAAATATTCCGATACTGTTGTATTTAAGTTTAGAATTAATTGTTTTGATTCTCAAAACCATTTGAATCAGAAGAAGATGTTTATAAAAGGTGTTTTACTATGCATTTAAACTATCAGTTCATGTATTATGAGGGGCTATGAGTTAGTTATAAAGTGTTATATAATAATTATATATTGCAGTTGTGTAATATGAGTAATCTAAGCACTGCCAATAACCCACTATCTCCTCTGGAGCCACACACACAAAGGTAACATTGAAGTCCCTTATTCAGTACTGAGCAATCCCTCAATTAAGAATTACATGTTTTTTTTCAACAAGAGAATAGCTCTCCTGCATGTAAAACCTGCCAATAAAAGGGTTTCGTGTTCTTTGTAACCTCTATAGACCAACTGGACGATTAGAAATCTTTAACTGAAAAACATTCTTCTAACCACAGAACCTGTTATTGCAATGTTTCAGTAAATGGAATGGAAAATGTGTGCATCATGATTTACTTTTCCCTTGAAGCAGCAAATGATATTTTATTTCTGATGCTATGAGAAACTCACTATTGCATTTTAGTTTGATACTGCAACAATAGCCCAGGGATAGGCAATCTATTAAACCTCAGCTGCTTGAAGAGCTACGACTCCAGGCAGAACTGCATCAGATAGGTTGGAAGAGTTGTAGCTTTACAACATTGTATGTTTGTGTAAATGTCACAGCACACAATGATTCTTCGTAAAGGTATTTGAAAAAGAGCAGTTCTCCCTGCAATTAATTTTCTGTTTTATTAGAGGGGGATAGAGGGGGATAATAAGTGCAAAAAATTCCCATTGCTCCCCCATCCTTTGCCCCAGTGTGCCAGTCACAGTCAGCTGCAAAACTTTACTTCCAGATCCAGAGGTGCAAATATTTGCACAATAAACCACTTGTTCCCACCAACTAACAGGTGATATGTGGGCAGCCCATGGGCTTCCATAGGCAAGCCCTTATTAGTGCACCATCCCACATGTACTAGAGGTGTTTAGCATACCAAAGATTTAAAGAGGAGCCCAGATACTGCCCAAAGGATTCTATTCCTTATCTTTTGAGTGACAGGATAGAAGGTAAAAAGGATCAAGAAGAAGACCAATCAGCATATCACCCGCATCATACTAACATGACTTTTATAAACTTCCCTTTTAATTCTGTTTATGTATAATGGTATTAGAAGTAACATTCTCCAACCATTTCACATAACTTTTGGTAGATAAACAGTCGTTAGAAAATTGCTCAATAAGCTTTATATCTGTGTCTTGTTTTCAATCACTTAAAATACATGGGGTTGTTAAGGGGCTAGCGCTGTCAGTTCTGATTTTGGTTTTGTCTTGTCATCAGTAGAACTTTCGCTGACCAAACAACAAAAACAAGATACTGTGACTAAAAATGTGCTTTGTTTGGTATGTGCACTTCTGTGTACATTTTCAAGTACACAAAGCTGAGATTTTCATTTGGGTTTAATTTCCAACACCTGACAATGAAAACTATGTTTTAAGCAGCTATATTTATCAATTGTGTTTTAATACATTAAAAGCAAAAGCCACAATTACTTTCTGGCCATAGGAAATGTAAAAGACTTTTGTTCTGTTTTAGAATTTTGGAGATTTTTAAGGACAAAAAAAACATTTTATAGAGAGGTATGACTGTGCCATGATATTAATGACATTTGGTAGCGGTAATGTGTTTATGGCATTTTTTGGTTATAAATAATACAAAACTAATGAGCAGTCAAACAATTGCTTTGGTGGATGCCTTGAACAGTTATTTTTTAAGATCTTTAAATTAAAGTTCTGTGCTAGTCACAGTGTTAGGGTTTTTAGGCTACTTCGACCTTCGAATCGAACGATTCAAACTAAAAATCGTTCGACTATTCGACCATTCGATAATCGAAGTACTGTCTCTTTTAAAAAAAACTTCGACCCCCTAGTTTGCCACCTAAAAGCTACAGAGGTCAATGTTAGCCTATGGGGAAGGTCGATCGATGGATTAAAATTCTTTGATTCGAAGGATTTAATCGTTCGATCGAACGAATAGCGCTAAATCCTTCGACTCCGATATTCGAAGTCGAAGGATTTAACTTCGACAGTCGAATATCGAGGGTTAATTAACCCTCGATATTCGACCCTATGTAAATCTGCCCTTTAGTGTCAGACTTTTAGAATTAGCTGCCTCAGGCATATTGAATGGTTTAAAACAATATACGCTTTCTCATATTGAAGTAAGAAACTTTCTAAATACAATCAATTAAAAATTCTGCATTATTTCTGAAATAATCAAGTTTATATTCACTATTCCTCTCTCAGCATCTTTTTCTCTTCATTCTGTCTTCATGCAGCAGTTGGGTGTCAGATGAATGATCCAATATATCTTATAGGGGGTCTCCTTTATTTCCTAGCAGATGTATTAGAGCTCACTCAAATAACTGATTCCATTGCAAACAAAATCTAACAAAATAACTGCCTTTTGTACAAATTCTGCATGTAGAAAGACAGGATTTCTAGTGATTTTAATAGAGTTAAAATACATCATTTAATACATCTTCTAGGCAATAGGAGACCCCATATAAAATATAGTGGATCATTCATCTGACACCCATCTCCTGAATGTAGACAGAATAAAGAGAAACAGATGCTGAGAGAGAAATAGTGAAGATAAACTCGATTATTTCAGAAAAGGTACAGAATTTTTAATTGATTGTATTTAGAAAGTTTCTTATTTCAGTATGCTGAAGCTAATATTACATTTTCATTTTCGCAATAGTTCCCCTTTAAATAGCAAGGTCTGGTGACAATGAAGAAACTACTAGCATGAGAAAGATGCCCTTCAGATGAAAATTTAGCAAAACAGTCATATCTAGACAAACAAGTCTTTCCATACCATAGCAGGTATACAGTTATTACACTAAATCATATTAGTCATTTTCTGGCTAGAAATAAAGTAAAAATATGCTAGAAATAGATTTTACATACAATAATACAATGAATAGCACACTGTACATTTCAAAGAGAGATGCATAAATCCATCCATAAATCTATCCATCTGAATGGGTTTCTCTACATCTTGACCTAAGTTCCCACTTCATTGCAAGGCATTGTAACAAAACAACATGTTTTATCATGAAGTATATCCCCCGCCTCAGTAGTTTCATCATTAGTTTCATGCCTTGTGGTCTGTGTAAGCCGCTAACATCCTATTTGAACATTTTCACTCTGACATGCAGCACTTTTACAAGCAGGAGAAAAAAAAAATCTGCCTCGCTCATATTAAGTGTTTGTGGTCTCTTTATCAAAAGTGCGTCTTTGAAAAAATGCTTTAATCATGGCATCCCTTTCTGTTTTGGTCTATATTTAAATTATTTTCTAAAATAACTTTCCTAATGATGCAAGCAATTTCTACTGGAGCTGGGACTGTCCTTGCAGCATTTCATTTGACCTTGGATGAAGGTAATTGCCTCAAACAAGGTAAGATCTGTTTGTTGCTAGTTGTTGCCTTTATTCTTCTGTTTTTAGTTAGCCATTCTGTACCTTTTTTAATGTATTTTGTAAACAGCAATGAATTTGTTTCTCCAATTCAAGCTGGCAGTTTTATTATATAATACTACAGCTAGGTATTCTGCCATTTAATATTCTTGGTGAATGATTATTTAACAGACCACCAATCAGGACACACAATATGGCTGCAAGAATTCTGCAAACACATTGGTACTGGCTGCAGAATTCTTCTAATAATATTACATACAATCTAGTTCATCAATGCAACAGTGCAAGTCCTAAACATAACTCTTTGTTGCATTTTAAATCTGTTTCCTCATGGTCATAATTTCAATGAAGGATAAGAGAAGACACAAAAATATGTAGTGATTGTGCTTCTCATAAACTTCTTGAAGAGCATAAACCATGACATGATGGACAGTAACCTCTGACTTGTTATAAACACCTTGTGTTTAACGATGGGCGTGGGTGAGTACTTTCATCTCTGATGGTGACTCACACAAACATTGTACTGAGATGTTAAATAATAGGGTATCAGATATCCAAATTGCTCCTTCCAGGTGGAAAGCCAGTAAGTACAAGGCTAAATATTGTGTTTTTGTTCAAAAGACAGTGGGCACTTATATATTACTTGAACATTACTAAGCATAGTAATATTTGGTGGCACTTTCACTTTCATGGTGCCTCCCCCCCATCGTTGTTCAGACAGTAAGAAATTGAAGTGTAAAAGCAGAGAGTATTTTTAAGTCTTACCGTTACATCAACTGGGGTATGAAGAGTGCTTGGATACTGTAAAAATAGAAAAACAGATATTTGTTACATTTAAGCAAGAAAAAAAAATACAAAAAAACCTAAACCAACTGCTATCGGCTTCATTTTTTAACATATTTACATATATTTAGACTTACCGTTTCGTTTGCTTGTTTATTGATCCATTTATCAATGGCCATCTTGATTTCTGAACACCTTTCGATGGAAGGCAACTGTGCATCTATAAGGATACAGCAAGAAAAGGCAAGCAAGCACCACAGTAAGACGTTGGCCATTGTGTTTAGTTTTGCAGAAGAGCCAAGTTAGAACCTTACAAATTGTTTTGAATGAATTGTGATCCTCAACATACCTATTTATTTGGTATCACCAAAATTGAAAATCCCTCCCATTTCGCATGGAAAGCTTTGTAGAATGGATGAATGAGTAATGATTTTTTCTTTTCCACTGGCAAGGTGTACGTGTGTGCATATATGTGGGTGGTGGGTGGGGACAGATCTGTTTTGAAATTCTGCCCAATAGGCAGAAACAGAAGCGAATTCCAATGCTCAACATAGACAATGATATGTTAGTGAGTTAGAGTGATAGTGTAGCAATTTTAGCAGCAGTTTTAAGCAAACGGTACTTTGTGTTGTGTTGTAACCCTTTTTGAATATACAGCTTGTGATATGTGTCATTAGTTAAAACAAAACCTTCATGCCTGTTTAAGATATGCATTTCTATTTGGCAAAATTTTGGTGTAAACACTTTTGTTGTTGTATAATGAGAAAAAACTTCAGGCAACATTAAAAAGATTTGTTGGATGTCATTCAATTGTAATTATACATTTAGATTCATTTTCTGGAGATGAAAAAACATATTACATATACATGTAGCACACCCGTGAGTGTACTTTTACTGTGGATTTGTGGCTAAATGAGACAAGGCCAAACTGCTAGTAGTGTACCCTGGACCCCCAGTGTACCCGTGCAGCTCCCTGCAACTCCCGGTACCTGGTGTGGATCAATTCAGCAGGATAATCAGCCAGACAAATTTCTTTGCAGTAAAACATCAACTTGTTTATTGAAAAGGCAGCAGAAAGACCCAGTCAGGCATAGACCCTCCAGGGGAATCAGTCCAAGTGCAAAGTTTTCATACACAGCCAAATATAGAACAGGCACAGGTCACAACTTCACAGGATCCTTCCCTGATAATTACCCTCTCTCACTGGGAAACTTCTCACTGTATCTCCGGTGGTCAGCACTAACTCCTGGGATTCCTTACAGGGTCTTGTATCTTGGTCCGGTCCTCACCTCACCCTTTACTGGGGTCTTGGCACCCTATCTAGTCCTCAACTCGCCTTTACGATTTCCCTAAGCTAGCGGTTCACACACCACAGGGTACTAACCCCACTAATCCTCCTCGTTGGAGCAAGGGCTGCTCGCTATCTACCCTGACTCTCTCTTCACTCCTGGAGTGACTATGACAGACTTAGCTGCTATCTCTATCTAATCCTGATCTTTTAGGAACCAGAGTCCTGGCCCTACAGTACCTCCCTGGGAGGCGCTCCAGGGGAAAAAGACCCAGAACACGTTCTCTTCCCTATTTATTAGGTCACTCACTGCCCTCTAGTGGTGGCTTAACTCACAGGCCCTATACTAAACTGTGGGGTCTCTACATACATGAAAAAACATATTACATATACAGGAAACACATATTGCATATACATGAAAAAACATATTATATATACATGAAATACATATTACATATCAAAACACCAATTTTACACCACCGGCGCTCTTGAATTGGAGGTTAATAGGGATCACAGCCTATTTTAAAAAAGGTTTTCACTTCCCCGCTCAGCCGCTTTTGATAATGGAGTACTCCCTCTCCAAACGTATAGAAATCTGTAGTAAAAAATAAAATTGCAAAAGACAGGGAATCTTTTCTAAGTGTGGTATTTTAGTTCTCATTCAGCATAATCCCCGCATACCGACAATCCGGTCCTCCTGTGTATTTAGTGCTCCGCACCAGTCCTTGAGAAAGTGGATCGAAGTCCGCGAAATGTGTTGGACCAAAGTGAGGAGTCTGTACGTCTGAAAGAAGTAAACCGCTCCAGGAACAAGTGTGGACTTAAGGGAGCTCGAAATTTGGATCACAGGAGGACCGATTGTCGGCACGGGAGTGAGACTGGTGCTGAGCACTAAATACACACTGAGTGGGACAGAGAGCGAGACGCACAGACAGATAAGGAATTTATATGCGATTAATTATTTTTATCCTGTGAGTGTAATTTGTATACTGGGATTATGTTGAACAAAAACTAAAATACACACTTAGAAAAGGTTCCCTGTCTTTTGTGCTTTTATTTTTTACTACACATATTACATATACATGAAAAAACATATTACATGTTCCTTTAAAAATAAATTCTAGCTGAAAAAATTCATTGCTTGAGTTGAATTTTTAAACTTTTATTGGGCCGCAAGTCATGTGACCAAATTGCCATCGATGAATTCAAGGGAAACCTAAACATAGCAAATCTCACGTTCTAAAGGTAACAGGGAGATGTTTTTGTAGAACAAAAACAGATTTTCACCACTATAGATGCACTGGGGGTCATTTATCAACACTGGGCAAATTTGCCCGTGGGCTGTTACCCATGGCAACCAATCTAATTGTTGCATTCATTGTTCTACTTGCAGCTGCTTGGAAAAAGCAAAGCACTGATTGGTTACTATGGGTTACAAATTTGCCCAGTGTTGCTAAATGAGCCCCACTGTCTCCAAAAACTGGGAGCGGTTATCTAAAAGTGACGTATAGATGTGATTATCATTTTATATGTAAATAGCAAAATAAGTTAGAAGCATAAAATAGGAACTGCTGTATTTGGTAAATGGGCCCTGGTCAGAAAAATGGTGAATGTAAGAGATTTAAAGGGATATCACCAAACTTAAACAGAGAGAAAAACAATGGCAGAACTACACTTAAATATGTTTTTATTACCATAAAATTCTATGAGCAAACAGAAGTTCTTTTGCAAGTGTTGTATCACTCCATTGAGTAGAAGTGATGAGAAGGTCGGGTTTTACTTATATTCGCACCTGACCCTAACCCGCAGTCCCATCACTCGCACCCGCCCACGACTTCCGGGTTCCTTTTATAGACTCGCGCTGGCCTGCCCCGATGATGTCACAAAAAGGGGCGGGCAATAAGGTGTGCGTCTATAAAAAAAGGAAGTCAGAAGCCAGCAGACTGGCAGGGCAAGGTGGCGGGTGGTGAGAGCTGAAAGACAAGCTCAACCCGGACCCGTCCACTTGAGGTGCGTGGTCGGCCCAAACCCACCCAACCCGCAGGTAAACCCGTGGGTATCGGGCCGCCCCGCACATCACTATTGTGCAGGTTAAGGATCATATAGAGAGACAGATGAGAAATTACATTTGTTATTATCACCATGTACAGAGAAGTAGCAAACAAAGAGTAGATCATGTAGCTGCGGTGGGCACTGCACTGCATAGGGACCCTTTGGTGTCCTAATTAGCAGTTTCAGAATATATTTGATAAAAGATATATGGCTACTGTAATTTGAGATGACCACATAATGATTTCACCGTGGGGTCTGGGAGCATCTAGTTATGGATCTCACTATGCGTGCAGTTTGGATGTGAGATCTGGTATCTCTAAATGAGTGAGGGAGGACAATATAGGAAGTCAGGTTGTGGATCTATGAAGCCACAACTGACATTTTGCAATTTCTTATTTTTAAATATGTGTCTGGTTATAAAAAAGGATTTCTAGTTGTTTCAATTTTTTTAAATTAATATCACCATTGTTGCTAAACCTATAGTCCTTTTATAATCATTTCCTACTAAAATAAATGCTATATAAATCAAAATCAAACTAGGTTTTTATTTTTGGCATCATGAACATTTTCTGGTCTAGTATTTGTGAGTATATTATTAAGGGGCTCCCCAAATCACTTTTTGGGGGAATAGTTTCTAGCCCTATGTTTACGAACAATTATAATCTATGACCAATTAGCTGTATCTGAACTGGAAGGGCCTCACTTCTTGACATATTCTACTGACAGTTTGACCCTATTTTTCTTTCATGAGGTGATCCAAGAGAACGATTTAGACCATCCACCTGCTTCTAAGACATTCTGTTTGTGGGGATCCTTTGTGTCACAGGGGGCTCTAATTAAATTAAAAAATATGTTAAGACGTTACTTTCTGATTCTTTGATACTCTCAGTTTCTTGTAACTCTCCCATACGTCTTTGCCGACTACCAAATTACAAGATGGTGTTTTTGGCACAGTGCAGTTACATAAAGTAACAAAATCACCTTTTAAACTGATGATAGAATCATGAAAATGTAAATATAATAATGGCATAGGCTTCATGAATAAATATAGTATAATGTTCTACAAACATTATGTACAGCACAAGTTGACATGACAGCAACATCAATCACAGAATCCCTGGAATTTACAAGATAAATTGGGTCCTGGGCTTTTCCCATGTGGATGACATAGATAGGAAAAGGTCTAGATGCCTTATGAGGTACATTCCTAACACCCCCTTTTTCTGTTGCAATGTAACGATATGTAATTGTAGGTATGAGGTGAGATTTCCCATTTCCGATGAGTCAGTTTATATTGATGGTGTCAGAAATGCTTTCAAAGAATGATGTTCACGTGTCATAAGAATGATGATATAAGGAGTGGGAGAGGAATGAGGAGAGGATATGAGACGGAAAAAAATACATTATCCACATCAGCATGTCATGGATTTAAAGGAACAATAAAGTAATAATAAATAAAAAAAATTTATTTTTACCTTGTCACACAAGTATCTATGTTGACCTTTAAGTCAGTTGTTCCTTTGATACTGATTACTGGTGCAGTCTTTCACCTTTTCAAGCAAAATCAGCAGCCGGGATTTCCCATTCCACTACCACTGACTTTATTTCCTAAGAACATTTTGTAATGAAACAGCTCTTATTCATATCACCCTTACATTGTCGTGTTAATAATCGAAGATAGTAAAGGGAGACCACATGTAGAAGATTAAAAATGAGCAGATTTATTAGCGGTCGCTGCACCAGTCGTGTACTGATTCCTTGATTGACTGAAACTGGCGTCTGACAGTCTCCGCCTTGCTTCCTTGCTACACATACACTTTTAGTTTATACAATGCAACAAATCCTAAGGAACACAGCATGCCACTTTTTGTAAGAGATAAGACACTAGCTTTTCTTTACTGTAAGAACACAAACTGTTTATTAGTATGGGATGTCAACTGATTTATAATGTAAAATTATTGTAATGCTAATTCAAAAATATTGCACTGTATGACATGTATTGTAGTGCGGGTCGGGTTTTTCCAGACCCGCACCCACCCGATATCCGACCTCCCACTACTTGCGCCCGTCTTCCAGGTTCCTTTTATAGATGACATCACAAAAGGGGTGGGGCGAGCAGGCGAGCGGCAATAACACCGGAAGTCGGAAGCCGGACCCGCCTGCCACCTACAAATAGGGGTGCAAGGTTGGCCTGAACCTGACCGACCCACACATCACTAATGTATTGCCTGTCTGTTCACATTGATAAAAATACATTATATTAAAAAAAATGTGCCAATTCATCAGCATTAAATTGACTGTTTTATGCAAATTCAGTTCTTTCCTATGAGGCATTATAGTGGAATCACACGCTAAGCAAAAATTAAACATAAAAGGTGAGTGCTGTGTTAATGCGTACACATTGGGTGAACTTTCAGTTTGGCAATTTTTTTCCACTCAATGTAGCAAGGAAAAGACGTCTATAAATGAGAAGCTATCTCTGTTTGTTTATTACCGGTAGGAGATCCGTTATCCTGAACCCCACTTCGAGAAAGCTCAGAATAATGGAATGGCTGTCTCCCATAGACTCCATTTTATGCAAAATTTTCAGAATGATTTCGTTTTTCTCTGTAACAATAAAACATTGCCTTGCACTTGATCCAAACATATATATAATTAATCCTTATTGGAAGCAAAATCAGCCTATTGGGTTTATTGAGTGTTGACATGATTTTCTAGTAGATTAAGGTATGAAGATCCAAATTATAAATAAGATCAGTTATCTGGAAAACCTCAGGTTTCGAGCATTCTGCATAACAGGTCCCATACCTGTATTATCAAGCATTAAGTATCATTACCTCTCAGTAAGAAAATATGACAGCTGTTATATCTGCCTCTAATTTTTAAAATTGACAAATCTCTCACAAAAAAGGGCAAAACCTCATAAGCCCTATTACATATATTTTTTCATGAAAAAGATGACACGAGCTCTTTAAAGCCTTGTAAACATTTGACTTGTTGCCTCATAAATAAAAGTTATCAAATTAAAAAATATTTTGTTGTGATATCTGAAACTTTAGTGGTGGTATATTTTACATATAAGTCAATCGGGGGAATGTAAAATAAGTAGGTAACGGAAAACTATTCACAATGCGAAAAGTTATGCCTTTGCGTGAACAAATGTTGCTTTGCGCAAATTTAATATAGCTTTTGCGAACCCCGACACTGTTTGGCGACCACTTCCGACAGTGGAAGACCGTTTGCGAATTTTATAGTTTGCACAATGCGCAGTCAATGTAATAATATTACTGAAAAAGTCGTTGTGTTTGCTCTAAAAGATTACGATACCTTCAAGCACTTCTTAAGAGTGTGCAATTAAAATTTGCAATTTTTAGTCTTATTGGTGCGAATTGTTTTGCTCTTTGTGACTTTAATGACATTCCCCCGAATGTCTGGAATAACTGGGGCAAAAAGAACACATGAAAAAGCCTAAAGTCCCTTGGAAACATCTGAATTCAATTATTTAGCCCATACTAGTTCATATAGTGGGAAGGGAAATACAATTTTCTACTGCCTAGAGGTAGTATTTCCAGTGAGTAGAGGGAGTTGGAAGGGGTTTCCTCATAGTTATTAAGCAATTTCTTTAGTCAGGTGGATTCAGCAGTTTCCCATAGAATTTAGAATGATTGGATGACATGTCTTATATTAACTGTATTTTATATCATGTTAAGGGCTCTTACACATGGGCGTTTTTTGCTGCACTCCTCTGCGTTCCAATTTCTTCCATTCAGCCACAGGGGAGCGCAGGAGTAAACGCACTCAATTATTGTCAATAATGCATGTAAGCGTGGAACGCAGGTGGAATGCAACATGCTGCGTCCCATCTGCGTTTGGTGCTTAAATACATTATGTGTTTAAGAGCCCTAACCTTATATAACCTGCAAACAGTTTAGAAAGGTGTTGTCAAAATAAATTACAACAAAGACAGAGAGTCCACCTTCTTCAAAATACTGGCCTTATAGAACCATTAACTCCATTCTTTATGTAAGGTTATGCAGAATTCAAAACCACAAAAATGTGATTATTAATAAGGTATCAGTTTATAGTATATTCAGAATACACTTGTAGTATCCAGTAACGTAGGAACCCATGATTTATCACCAGACAGAAATGACTGTTACTGGTTCAAATAGGAAAGGTAGCCTGTACTTAAAGGATTGTGAGTAGAAATATGTAACTGTACCTTACCTTTACTATTATCTCAGTGGTTTCATATTGCTAACACCCTCATAAAATTTGCCTAAAACCATAACAGATTCTTGTTAGTGCTGAGCACTGCAGATGAGCTACACTTGGCACCAACACCCCATTGAAAATGAGGGATTAATGCTTAAAGCAGTCACTTAAAGACAAATTGACACATTCATCAGCTAAATGTATCAATTCCATAACATTTTTTTCACTGTCAAGATCATGTTCCTGAGAGCCAGGAAAGTTTTGATAAATGGAACAAAAAAAATCAAATTCTTTGGAATCCTTCTTGATTACCTAGTACAGTATATTAAAAAAAAAATCCTCCCCTGACTTTTAAAACAGAGCTACAGATTTATGTGCAGTTTGGTCCTTTTTTAAAAGTCACAATTATGGTAAAATAATTAGAACCTTAAAGGAGTTGTTCACATTCCAACACTTTTTCAGTTCAGTTGGTTTCAGATCATCAGAAATAATGACTTTTTCCAATTACTTTCCTTTTTCTAAAGCTGGCCATCGACGCAAAGATCTGATTGTACGAATCCTCAAACGATCGGACTTCCCCATCTCCCGACCTGCCACTAACCATTCCAATCAAATAAAGTATAAAAGAACAGAAGATCCGATGTTCTGCCCCTGACAGTAATCGTACGAAAGTTATGTCTGACCAAAGCTAGTGACAGTCTCCCTCTGAAAATCATCCGATCGGCAATACATGCAGAGATATTACCTGCAGCTGACAGAAATCTTTTAACCTGTTCGATCGACCAAACCACTGATCTCCGCAGGAAGAAAAATGGCGGGACTCTCCACACACGGTCCGAAAATCGTCTATGGTTAGCTTAAGTGTGACCGTTGTTCTAATATTGAAGTGTAAATGTAAATTTTCACCTTCTAAAGCAGCTCTAGGAGTCACCGACCCTGTAAACTGTTCTAAATTGATAGATTTAGTTGATACATTTGTTATCTTTGCTCCTGCTGAGCAGAATTCCTGAGTTTCATTACAGGCAGGTGTTAGAATTGATACAATAGTTGCTAATACTCCAGAGATGCTGTTGAGAAATGTATCAACTAAATGTTGCAAAATTGTAACAGTTCAGATGCACCTGAATTACTGAGCTGCCAGACTGAAACACCAGAGATACAAACATTCAACTTTAAACTTAGATTCTGGAAAAACAGTAAAAACTAAAAATGGAAAGTTTTTGAAAAAAGTCTTTATTTCTGATAAACAGTCTGAAAACAGCTCAACTGAAAAAGTGTTTGGAAGGGGAACAACCCCTTTAAAGGGAATATGGTGTCGACATTCATATTTGCAGTGGATTTTCATATTTTCTTTTCTGCCATTTTTGACTAGTTAGTGTGGAATTAGGTAATTAAGGGTTTGTTTCTCCTTTAAAATATGAGAGTAGATTGTCACAGTTGGGGTTGGAATAAAGGCGATTGCGAGGGGACATTTTATATAAGTACATTTAGGGGCATATTTATCAAGGGTCGAATTTAGAATTGAAAAAACTTAACATGAATTAAGTCAAAGTTTTTTTTGGTCGAATAGGTCCATTTTTGATCGCATAGGTCTGTATTCAGCCGAATTCGAATCATATGAATCGAAGGAATATCGCATTCGATCGAATTCGATTAAAAGTTTTTCCCAAAAAAAACTTTGATTTTTCAATTGACTCCAAATAGGTTGTAGGAGGTCCTCCATAGGCTAAAACAGCAATTTGGCAGGTTTTAGATGGCGAATGGTCGAAGTCGAATATTTAAAGAGATAGTACATGATAAATTTCGATATTCTATCGAATTTGGACTAATCCCTAGTCGAAGTACACAAAAAATAGCTTTGAATTCGAATTTTTTTTCATTCGAAAATTCACCTCGCCCTTTGATAAATCTGCCCCATAGTGTATGAATATATATAGTTTATGTGAGTGTATGGAGGGGTATGTGTATGGATGCTGGATTTCATTTAGAGGGGTTGAACTTGATGGACTTTGGTCCTTTTTCAACCCAACTTAACTATGTAACTAAGTAACTATGTATGTACCACCATAGCTGCAAATTCAAACAAGTGCTCTTTGAAGTTGATTTGAGCTGAAATAAAAAAAGATGCATCTTTTCTGTCAAGTCTTCTAAACTTCTGGTTCTGCAAAATTTTAAGAAATCACTTTTATTTCTTGACATTTAAAATAAATATTATGTTTTACAGATTTTGGGGACTTAAGAGTGGCCCTCTGAAGGCAGTGATATCATTATGCCACTTAATAGGACCAGCTACAGCACCGAACATCAAAAGCTTCCTTTCCTTTTAGGTGGCTGTGGTAATGACGTACATGCCCACACAATCTGACTCGAGGCCCCTCCTTAACGATCACAGAGAATACCTTTTGTGTGTACCCACAAGTGGAGGCTGAAAAAGTCCACAAGTAAGACTGATGTTCTGCATAAAATTGTTTGCCGCCACCCAATACACGTAGTTCTAGTACAGCGTGCAATCATTTTAAACTCTTACTACACAGTCACTTACACAGAAATATAAAAGCAGCATGAAACATTAAAGGGATAGAAAAACACCTAGTGACTTCACAAGCATATAATATGAATATTTATGAATGCACATACACTTAATCATTTGAATAGGGCCATATAAAGAAGAATCAGTGATGAATATGCAGATACTGTAAAAACTGAAAATCATAGAGAGTTTGACTGGAAAGGCACAATAATACACCCCATATAGATCATCACATTATATAAACATAAGAAACATTTTTATTGATTCAAGGGGTTTTGCTCCTTTCAATTAACTTTTAGTATGATGTAGAGAGTGATATTCCGAGACAATTTGCAACTGGTTTTAATTTTTTATTATTTGTGGTTTTTGAGTTATTTAGCCTTTTATCCAGCAGCTCTTCAGTTTGCATTTTCCGCCATCTTGTTTCTAGGGTCCAAATAACCCTAGCAACCATGCATTGATTTGAATAAGAGCCTGGAATACGAATAGGAGAGGGCCTGAAAAGAAAGATGAGTAGTAAAAAGTAGCAATAGCAATAAATGTGTAGCCTTACAGAGCATTTGTTTTTTAAATGGGGTCAGTGACCCTCATTTGAAAGCTGGAAAGAGTCAGAAGAAAAAGGCAAATCATTCAAAAACTATACTAAATAAATAATGACAACAAATGGAAAAGTTACTTAGAATTAGCCATTCTTGAACATACTAAAAGTTTACTTAAAGGTGAGCCATCCCTTTAATTAAAAAGTTTAAATGCAAAATCTTTTAAAATACATAAATGTCAATGTATCCTCTGGCTGCTAGCACCTCTGTAATTCAGTACAAAACAATTTATAAAGGAAATCAAGTGTAAAGAAGGAAACTACATACAGTACATACTGTATGGTCCAAAAGCCAAGAAAAATTCCAACTTCTGCTCTGGTACCAATTCAACCATAAATGAAGAATAATGAAGATTTAGCAAAGCTTAGTCTCAGCCAAAAAGAGACCAATTGCTATAAATTCATATTACTGTATACACTACAAATTAAGTAGCCTCCCAAACAACTAACTTAACTCCAAATTAGTATAAGTTACAATGAGTAATTAATATTTTTGCATCCTTATCTTAGAAACAGAAGGCTAAAAGCAGAAAACATAAGTAGAAATAATGAGAATAATGAAATGCCAAAAAACAGAGGAGTACCTATAGGGGAAGCATACAGTACCCTGTGACAACTGGGGCAGTCACAATAAAAAAAATCAGTGTGACTGTGGTACCCCTTATAGAAAAATTTTGCCCAAATTTATTGCCTTAGTGCCATCTTCTCTTAATTCATGTACAGTTCATAGAGAATTACTATTTGGTAAATGCCCAGTACTATTCTGAAAAGTGATACAATGCTGACCACTTCCTGGCTTTAGATTTCTGTTTGGCGAGAATAGAAACCAGGTTGTTGTACAAGCCTTGGGACACTTGCTCATTCACTTGTCTTGTAGAAATGTAAACTGCTTAGTGAGTGGATTCCCAGTTATATGTCATAGTGTTTCTTTAACCTTAGTTTGGTAATAGTTCAACTTATGGCTTCTGTGTCCATGACATTTCCTATGATAACTTCAGTGTGGTTTATTTTACACCAGCAGGTGAATGAATCACTACTAAAAGATCATTTACAATGTCACCGGTGTAAGTGCAAAATTGTGCCTCCTAGCAGGGGCATATTTATATAACGGCATATCAATTTATTTATTACATTGAAAAAAAAAATTTGCCCAGCTTCTGCCACAGAATTCCATAAGCAATCCGTTGATGGAGCTGGGGGGGAGGTGTAGGGGGCCAGGTTAGTCGGCAGAAGTGACATCACATGCACGGGGTAAGTAGGGTTGCCACCTTTTCTGGAAAAAAATACCGGCTTTCCTATATAATTATCTTTTAAAAATACCGGCCAGTTGGCAACCCTAGGTGTAAGGGTTGTGTTTAGGTCCGGTGCCTAGGGTGGCATCAGAACTAAAAAAAATACAACCCTGCCTCCTGTCACTTATTCAAGAATGTGCACCCAGGCACAAGGTTCACAGCCCAACAGAGGCAGCTTTTTACTCCTTACATTGTGATACTCATAAATGAATGATGTACAAGTTAGGGGGGCTAGGGGAAGCTTAACGGTACCAAAATGCAATGTAGAGTTTGTGTGCTGGTGTCATCCCATGTCAGTATGCTCATAAGACAAGGCAGATGGGAGCAGATCTGTCTTTTCTCGCATATCGACACGGGGAGACACATTTATCAAGGGTCAAATTTTGAATTCATTTGAATTTTTTAAAACTCCCCTAAAATCGAAATTTGACTTACAGAAATTTATTAAAGGAAAATGATACCCCCTGAACAGTGTAGGTCTCCATTATTAAATATATTGATAAAACAGCTCATATGTAAAACACTGCTTCGTGTAATTAAACCATTTTCATAATAATATACTTTTTCAGTAGTATGTGCCATTGGGTAATCCTAAATAAAAAATTGGGCCGCCCTTTGAGATCGTAGGATTCACAGTGCACACAAACAAACCATACATGTTAGGTCACATGAGCCAATTAACAGTCAGAGTTCTGTCTTTTGCTTCCACACTTCTTCCTGTTACAGTTAGAGCTGTGGTATTTCTGGTCAGGTGATCTCTGAGGCAGCACACAGACCATCACTAAATGTTGGTTCAAGGCAAGAGATATAAAAGGGAAATATTTACTTAAGTATTTATACCAGCTTGGTAAGATTCTCTAAAATGCCACTTAATTTGATATAAACTTTCTGTTGCTTAAGTATTAATTTTGGGGGTATAGTTTTCCTTCAATAAAATCGTTTGTAAACTCGGACAAATGTAAACGACCAGACAATTCGAATCAAATTCGATCAAACTCGATCCGTTTTTTTCCGCTGAAAAAAACTTGAATGTCAGGAAGGTTTCAAACATCTTCAAATTGATTCCTGGAACTCTCCCATTGACTTAAACAGTAATTCAGCAGTTTTTAGGTGGCACATCCCAATTCTTAAAGGGCCAGAGTATGCTAAATCTTGAAAATCGAATTAGAATTTTTTGAAAAAAAAAACTTGAATGTAATTTGGATAACTCCCTAATCGAATTTGACAGTTTTGACCATAAAAATGTTTTCAAAAATTCAAATTCGAATTTTCAATTCAACCCTTAATAAATCTGCCCCTCAGTGTACCGCTTGCCTACAGCTGATAAAGCGTATCACTAGAAAACTGTGAAATAGGAAACCTGGCCAAAGTGGATCAACATACAATGAATGATATAGAAGTGTACATATGTATGTATAATGAATGTTTCAGGTCAGTTGTTTTCGGATAGTTCACCAGAAATAAAGACTTTTTTTCGATTACTTTTCTATTTATGACTGTTTCTCTAATGTCAATGACTCTCTAAACGGATACATTAAGAACTTTCTTATCTTTGTCCCTGCTGAGCAGAATCCCTGAGTTTTATTAAAGCCAGCTGTTAGAGTAACAATTGTTACAATTAAATATAACAGTTCAGAATCTGCGCCAGACTGAAACACCAGGGTTAGGAACGCTACACTTTAATTTTGCAAAAATGGTTTGAAAAAGGGAAGTCTATTAAGTTTCAATACTTCCAGTTTTCATAACAGTTTTATGCAATGACATGCTTTTTACTTTAGGCAGTGAAATCTGCTTTGCATTGGTTCGTTGTTAAACAAGTTTCCATTGATTAAAACAGAAAGCAGCATATGCAAATATATTTTGCCCATTGCTGTGAACTTACAGTTTTTTTGGAGTGGCATATGTTTGAGGTTATTCAAAAGCTTCTCATGTTTTGAGTTGGCTCTGTTATTTATTTATATTTCATTTACTAATTTGAACAGTTAAAAGGCACAAACCCTGACAAATCATTAAATGATACATTTTATACTTTAAAGTGATCAGATCTACCTTGGACACCTACCAAATAAGTAGCTGCCTGCTCATTTTATACCTAAAATTACAGTGCCAGCTTGGACAGTAAAGATCCATGCCTTCTAATTTGTACATAATAGCTTCCATGAATTGTTGTGTTTTGTACATGTAAATAAACTGGCACTATCATCCCACTTGATCCTGTAATCCTCCCCTTTTAATAGTAGTTACTAGCAGACTTAAGGTGACTATACATTTAAAGAGCCTCTCATTTGGAGAGGTCGGTCCTAAATGTGCTGTTCAAAAAGCCTTTTGCACTGTCAGCCGAACACCCTTATTCTATATTCAGTTGACACATATGGCTCTATTGAATAACTCCTGAGTTTAATACTTCTCCATACCTTAGTACGTGGTAGAAAGAGAGTTGATTTAGTCCAGGGGTTCTTTCTAGTACACTAACCTCCCAAAACTTATGCACAACTTCTACAATTTAAAGCCCAATGTTTTGTCAGGATTTGTGTCTTTTAAAAGCTCCAATTATTACATGAAATACACAAGTCAAAACATGAGAAGCTTTTGTAAAACCTCAAACATTTTACACCCCAAACAAATTATCTAAATATATACACAGGTCTTAGGTGTAGTAAATAACTTTTTATTGTGGACAATCGCTGACGTTTCGGCTGATACAACAGCCTTTTACTTCTATTGATTTTCCTGTTCGAAGACTGCACCCCGGCACCGATGACCTTAATATCGTGAGTGCCGGTTCCCTACTCTCTCTCTCTCTCTCTCTCTCTCTCTCTCTCTCTCTCTCTCTCTTTCTATATATATCTGTATTAAAAATACATTTGGTTGGCACATACAGGATTAAAACATTTATTTTTTTATTTTTTATAAAAGTCGTAATAAAACTCTTAATGAAGATGACTTTGCCAGCAGGACCCATGAATACCCTACAGGTCTCTGTACATGGTGATAAAGTGTAGTGATGGGGCAACAGTCACCTGTTTTTTCTTCTGGCTCTAAAGAGAGGTGAGTCATTTAAAGGGGTGGTTCACCTTTAAATTTACTTTTAGTGTGTTATAGAATGGCCAATTCTAAGCAACTTTTCAATTGGTCTTCATTGTTTATGTTCTATACTTTTTTAAATGATTTGCCTTCTTCTTCTGATTCCTTCTAGCTTTCAATTGGGGGTCACTGACCCCATCTAAAAACAAATGCTCTGTAAGGCTACAAATGTATTGTTATTTTAGCCCGTATCCTAGTGGAGGAAGGTAATATTCCCTCTCAGCCAAGTAATTAGGTGGCAGCTGAGAGAAGAGATGTCAGTAGAGGGAAAGGGTGCCGCAATACCTTAGGGATTCTTGCTATTCCCCTGGGTATGAGAGGAAGCCTGTGACAGAACCAAGTGGCCTGTGGAGCTTGAGACAAAGGGAGAAAGAGAGAGAGTGTTTGAGCCTGAGAAAGAGAGAGTGCCAAGGACCCTGTGGAGACGTAAGGTGGCCATACACGATAAGATCTGCTGGTTTGGCAAGGTCACGATATCAGGTTAATCTGATCGTTCCGCCTTACAGCCAAACAATCAGATTACAATGAAGGAAACGGGCGCTGCTGGGACCAGGACCGCCAAAAAATAATCAAACCTGTCCAATCGATATCTGATATAGATCAGGGAGAACTGACGCAACACCCCATACATGGACAGATAAGCTGCCGAATTGGTCTAAAGGACTGATATCTTCACCTTTGATCTGTCCGTGTATGGCCACCCTTAGACACAGAGAGTGCCTGAGTCTGAGAGAGAACGTGAGTACCAATACGCTGTGCCTAGAAAAAGGTAGTGTTTGGAGAAATGCAGTGTTTGGAGGATGTGCAGCAGTGAAGCTGACTTGGGACTACACTGTGTGGCCTGACTGGTAGAGAAAAGTTATCAGTTATCTGAACTGCGAGTAAAAGGGTGTAAACCACGTGGTGGGGTAGTCAGGAATAGTGACGGGCGAATTTATTCGGCAGGCTCGAATTTGCGGCAAATGCCCGCGATTTGCCGCCAGCGAATAAACCGTGAAAATTCGCATGTGTAAAAAAAAAGGATGCCGGCATCAAAACCGACACCGGCGTCAAAAACGAGACATCGGCGACGTTTCGTGAATTTTTGGCCGTTTCGCGAATTTCGCTGGAAATTCACACATTTTTTGGCGAAGCGAAATGCCCCAAATTCGCCCATCACTAGTCAGGAAAATGTTTTGATGCCATATGAAGATAAATACCTTTTTGATGCATTTTTAATTTGAATAAAGTAAAGACAAAGTCTAATTTTCTGCAATTTTTGCAACTTTTCTCTGCACAAGAAACCCGATTGCCTACCATTGCCTACCATTTAAAAAGCTAATCTTCCCACAGTGTATGAACGTATTTATAGGAGCAAAAGTCCTCCATGATGCTTGTGCAACCCTATATTTGCTGCATTGCCTCTCAGGCAAAACACTTACATTCATGACCCTTTTTCTCAGATGAGCCTTCACAAAGGGTCAGAGGAGGCTAAATTGTAATAGTCAAACACAATCTTTGAAACAATAAAGTGTGCAAGTGACTCTTAACCCAAAAAAACAATTGTTTAACAGGTAATCAATCAATTCTTCTGTATATTCATCTTATTGTGGCACACACACACACTAAATTCACTGGGGGTTTGATCACAAACCAAATGTATTGTTTTCTCACATTGTTTCAGGCTGCCTGAAGGGTGCCCTGAGGGATTACACATAGAATTCCCTTTGTCCCTTTTCAATTGAGTCCTTACACTTGATGAGTATGGTCTGATCTACGGTATTATAGTAGGCATAACATGCGAGCACTCACCCCAAAAAGTCCCGTGCATCCAGACAAACACGTGTGCTGCACGTTGATGACGTCCCCGGATTCAGACGAACTGGACAGCAATGAAAGTAATTGGTACGGAGCACACGGTGGTCCAGAAATTAAAAACTTTGTTTATTAAATATCCATTAAAACGTCAATACATATCCCACTTGTTGGAGGACAAATATAGAAAAGAAAAATAATTGACCTATTGCTTTGCACCTTCCCATTCCTCTTAGTCCAGAAGTCATATATCTACCCCACAACATGTGTTAAAACATAACTTTTAATAAAAATGATTATTATTATTTTTCTTTCTCTTTCTTAATGATATTTATTAAAAGTTATGTTTTAACACATGTTGTGGGGTAGATATATGACTGTGTTTTTGGACTAAGAGGGATGGAAAGGTGCAAAGCAATAGGTCAATTATTTTTCTTTTTCTTTTCTATATTGGTTTAATTATTTGACCTTGCACACCATCGGTTGTTTTCTATTTCATGGGAGGTGCTCCCCAATACTCCTTACTTATTGTTGGAGGACAAGACTGCTCTTTCTAGCTACACTGTCTATCTCACCACTCCAAAGAAGGTCTTGTTACAGGATCTGATGAATACTATCCAAAGCTATTTCACTCAGACTTTGCTCAAGGTTCTTCTTTCTACAGGGGCAAATCTTCTTACTGGGGATGTATTCTCCGAAATAAACAGCAACATCCAACCCCTCCTGCAGTGGAATCCACAGAGGAAGGGCCTTGTGTTCCTTCTAACCTACGCAAAGGATCTCACAATACCCCATGGTCTATAGACACATGTTTCTCCTTCAGGGCATAGGCTGCAGCTATATAGTTGGGTAAACGACTCTTGTTTCTGTGCAAACACCTATCTGATCCCCACACTTACTGTATATAGGCACACATCTGCTGACAAAAGGATTTAAAGGAACAGTAACACCAAAAAATTAAAGTGCTTTAAAGGAATGACAATACAATGTACTCTTGCCTTGCACTGGTAAAACTGGCATGTTTGCTTCAGAAACACAACTATAGTTCATATACACAGTAGATAGCAGATAAGTTCTGAAGAATCCCATTGTATACTACAGAGCGTATCTGTTATCTACTGTGTATCTGTGCTTGAACGGCTGCCCCCATGGCTACACAGCAGCTTGTTTATATAAACTGTAGTAGAGTTTGTGAAGCAAATAGACCAGTTGTACCTGTGCAGGGCAACACTGCATTACATTTCCATTACTTCAAAAAATTTAAATTTTTTTTTGGTTTTGTTGTTCCTTTAAGGCATAACCAGACATGTTGTGGGTAATCAGTATAAGGTCTATTCATTACACATCACTGAAGAATGAACAATTTCTTTGCAGCGTGATAAGAAACTCATACACAAATAACTGGGTGCTGCTCAGATTGTACAGCACCCTAACAGGGCAGCCATCACTGGATGCACCATGTGCTCTTCACTATAAACCTGAGCTATTATACAGTGCAAGCTCAGTATGATGCCAGGGTTATAATCTGGCTGGTATTACAAAACCCAGCAATGTAAATGTGTATAAATATATAAGGGGCCCATGTAATGAAATCTCTACTGCTCCATTTACCAGTAGGTCCTTCAGGCCCATACAAGGGCATCTAATAAGAAACAATTGCCCCCTTGGGAACAGGAATTAATTTTTACCCCTCCTAGAGGCAAATTGGAGAGGCTTTAGGTGGGGGTTTTGAATTCCTCTGCATTATCGAGCTATTAGAAGAGCTTCAGTAAGAGGAAATGGTTGAACTTGACAGATGTGTCCCCTTTTAACCTAGGTGCCTAGGGTGAACCAACTTTTCAGTACAACATTAGGTAGCTAGTGGTAGGCCAGATTCCATGGAGTTCATGTTAGCTGGTGAGAGATATGAGTACTGTATGCCATTTAGCTGAGCAGATTTTGGTGGAAACCCCCAGCTCCCAGGCATTCTCTTACTTTCATCTAGCTGTATTGAGTATATGATTGGCTAACTTTATACTGCACATATTCTTATTGCATTCCAGTAAATGTATTGAGATAATGAATATGTAGTTTTGACACATCATTTAACGCAGGTGGTTTGCGGCAAAAGAAAGTGCCATACTGTAAGTTTACACCTACATGCTCCTTATTCAGTGATTAATCATCAGCTCTATTTGTTTGGTCCTCTCTTTATGGTTGCATTTTGCTGAGGTTGTTTTGTCATACCGTGACTCCATTAACTCTTCTGGAATACATGTATTGTATAAATTCCATTTAGTGACAAACCATCTCTATCTTTGTTCATGGAATTACAATCACAGTTAATAAGGCTGCCAAACTGTACAAGTATGGTTGCAGAATATTTAGTATATACTGGATATATTTAGTGTCATGCACCTGAAATTTAGGGGTTGCGTAGAAACAAAATAGTGTTCAAATACACCACTCTTCACTCACATCACTGGCATCAATGAGTTAAAAATGGCCTATTTATCAAGCTGTGTATTCAAGATGTGTACCAGTGCTATTTTAGACACAAACACCTTGTTTATTCCCCAGAATGCAGCATTTACCCCCAGAATTCCAGCATTTTAATTGGTTTGCTCTGATTTATACCCACTGCCCAACACAATTAAGTTAGAAGACAGACCAAACCTGTAAAACCCGACAAGAAAACCCCAGTAATTTAGTGTTAACTCAATACAAACATAGGAAACTGCATCCATGTGTCATGGAAATGTTTGGTCTGTCTTGTACTCTGATACAAAGATGGTGCCGTTCCCCTACTAGTGCTTTCAAGGTTTGCCTGTCCATATCACTATTATCTCACGTCTTCAATACACGAAAGCAAATGCAATTGCGCATGCATGTTTACCGGAATTAGACAAAAGGGGGCAAACTCACTAACCTACAAAAATTCGCCAGCGACGGCTTTGCTCACAGTGTAACACTTAGCCAGGCATAGATTCGCTAAGACAACACTAATTCACTAAAATCCGAAGTTGCGTCCAGGGCGATGGCAAAGTTGCGCTAGTGTTACTGCACCAAGCGAAGCGAAGTTGCGCTAGCATTTGCATAAGACGGGAAGTTAAAGTTGAAATGTAGGGGGGGAGCTGGTTACCCCAAAACAAATGTACGCTATTTTTATTCCTATCATCCTGACAAAAAAAAAGACTGTGTTTTTTGGGACTGTTAGTAAATTGGCGAAGTACAAAAATGATGTGACGCTCACGAATTTTCGCCCGCCTTAGTCACTTCGCCCTTTAGTAAATTTGCCCCAAGGTGTGGTCACAGGTCTAAAGGTAGGGTTTATGGAGTTTCAGTACAGCATTAAAGGGGTTGTTCACCTTCCAACACTTTTTTCAGTTCAGTTGTTTTACAGATAAACAAAGAATTTTTTCAATTGCTTTCCATCTTTTATTTCTTACTGTTTTCACAAAACGTTTAGTGTTCCTATCTCTAGTGTTTCAGTCTGGCAGCTCAGTGATCCAGGAGCATCTGAACTGTTAGAATTTGCTCCATTTAGTTGATAAAATGACTTGATACATTTCTCAGCAGTATCTGTGGAATATTAGCAACTACAGTAGAACCCCCATTTTACGTTTTTCAGGGGACCGGAAAAAATTTGTAAAATCTGGGACTAAAATCAGGGAAATGTGTTAAAGTAACTTTTTCTTCATGTACTGAAAGAATATAAGCATTTAGGGGCAGATTTATCAAGGGTCGAAGTGGATTTGAGTAAATTTGAGTGAATTTTCAAAGTTCTAAAAGTTCGAATTTCTAAGTAAATTTTTGGGTACTACGACCAACGAATAGGCTACTACGACTTCGACTCAGAGTAAAATCGTTTGAATATTCGACCATTCGAAGTACTGTCTCTGAAAAAACTTCGACTTCAATAGTTTGCCAAATTAAACATGCCGAAGTGCTATGTTAGCCTATGGGGACCTTCTAATGCATTTTTCAAAGTTTTTTGAGTAGTCAAAGTAAAATCGTTCGATCGATCACTGAAATTGTTCAAATCGTTTGATTCAAATGATTTAATCGTTCGATCGAACGATTTTACTTCGACCGCAAAACGGTCAAATTCGTTAGAGTATAGCCATTCGATGGTCGAATTTCGAAGTATATTTCACAACGAAATTCGACCTTTGATAAATCTGCCCCTTACTGTGTTAACAACAAGGGGCAGGCATTGCAGTGTTAATGAAAACAATGTATAGCTTACAAAATGCAGCCCAATAAAAAATGTCAGTCTCTTAGAATATTTCTTGCCGACCCCTTCACAGTCTCTCAACCGTATGTAAATCCAAAAACAAGCCTATATATGCCCCCAGAAAGGGATATATATAAGAAGCGATCAGCGCCTGTGGCAACAGAAATAAAAAACAGACATAGCGCAGTATGTTCACAATGTGGAATATCACCCTGTGCATACACTGGATGGTAAGTAGATGTGTTCTTCCCTTCTCCTTTAAATGGCCACTTATAAGGGTGTAGAGTGGCAATACAGGTGGACAGAAGAAAGGAAAGGTATTTTTTTCTATGAACTTTCCTGTGAAATGGAATGTGTATTCCGAAGATGCAGATGCCTTCACCTTATATATAAAAAATGCCTACTTACAAACCACTGCCGTGGTATGGTGTATTTAACATGAAGCTCTTTCAAGTTCCTCCTTCAGCGTTCACCACTCCTTCCGAGTTTCTCAGCAGGAATACAAATCGATAATAGTATAACACCGTTTATTTAAAACATAATTAAAAACAATTAAAAATTCTCACTCACATTTCCCTTGCGGGTTTTTGCGCATTGAGTCCAAATAAAAGTCTTTCTGGGGTCCCCCAAAGGCAATCCTGTCCGCTCACTCCAAGTTCTTGCCAGCTTGCTTCAGGTGCCTTGGTCTGGATTGTTGTGTCCCCCAAACTCTGCCTAACGCGTTTCGCTGGGTGTTACCAGCTTCCTCAGAGGCGTCTCTTGCCATTTTCGTTTGTATCCTTCCTTTTAAAGCCCATTCCAGCGTGTTTGTTCGACTTCCGCCTTCACTTCCGGTTTGTGCGTTCCAGCTTATGCGTTCCAGCGACTTCACTTCCGGTTTGGCGCATACAACTGTCAGTCTTCTCAGCATTATAATGAAGACAGTATATTTCTCTCCTACACATCCTTTTCATCACCCCTCTAGCTTTGATGCCCCACCTAGTCCCAATACAACATCCTGGCTCAAAAAATATATACAAAAACAAGGTACATTTTTAACATTATACAAGGGCAATGATCAGGGAGGATCATGGGAGATGTAGTTCTCCCTTTTTTTGTTCTAAATCAGTGAACTTCGTTTTTATGCAAATAATGCATGCTTTTTAATAGCATATAAAAGCAATAACTCAAGGAGAATCATGGGAAGTGTAGTTTTTTTCGAGTTTTTGCATGAAAAACTTTTTTTCATATGTTTTTTCATTAATTTCTTCTCCATGTATTTTCCTTGTGTTATTGTCTTGCTTTTCAATTGCCTGTTTGTATTTTGTATGTTTTTATATTAAGTATTTTTCATAAAAAAGCTCTCAGATTGATGTCTATGTTTAACCCCTGTGGTATGAATGTGTGCATTTTATAAATCCATTTGCTTTCTTCTTGTAATGTTTTCCTTGTTAAGTCTCCCCCTCTCCAATCTTTTTGTACTATGCTTACACCCCAAAATTTCAAACCTTTGGCTTTCTGATTGTGACACTCTTTAAAGTGCTTTGACACACTATGGTTCATAACTCCCTTTTCTATGTTTCTTATGTGTTCGTTGATTCTTTCCCTTAATTTCCTATTGGTTTTGCCAATGTATTGAAGGCCACAGGGGCATTCTAAGCAATATATAACATTTTGTGTTGTACATTTGATACAGTGATCAATGGTGTATTCCTTTTTTGTCGTATTGGATATAAATTGTGTCACTTTCTTCCCGTGCCTGCAGGCTTTACAGAGTGCACATGGAAAGAAACCCTTCCACTCCTCCTTTTGTTTTTTGGTTTGTGTTCTTTCAGTAGGGATGAAATTGCGTACTATTATTTGGCTTAAGTTATTTGCCCTTTTGTATATTACCTTTGGCTTTTGGGGTATTTTCCCTTTTAGGAGTTCATCACCCTCCAGAATGTTCCAATGACGATTTAGAATCCTCTTTATTTCTTGTGCCCCCGGGGTGTAGGAAGTAATAAACGATAAGCTTAGCTGTTCGTTAATTGATTCCTTTTTCTTTTTTTCTATTAGTAAATCTGCTCTGTCTATTCCTCTTAATTGTTTTCTCGCTTTTTGAATAAGTTTGTTTTTGTACCCCCTCTGTTTAAACCGTTCTGACACATAATTCAGTTGGCTTTCTAGTTCCATTGGATTGGAACAATTTTTCTTTAGGCGGCAGAATTGTCCATATGGAATATTCTGGAGCCATATGGGATTGTGATTGCTGGTGCTTAATACATAGTTGCAAACATCTACCTTTTTGAAATAGGTTTTAAAATCTAGGAAATCATTATTTTTATTCTTCCTTATTTCTAGGTCTAAGAAGTTTATTGTCTCCTGGCTATAGATTAAAGTGAATTCTAAGTTTTGATCATTTTTATTCATGTTATTGACAAATTCTAACATTTCTTTTTCCGACCCTTGCCACAGGAATACGATATCGTCTATGAAGCGCCGCCATAGGACCAGATCACCCCCCAGCTTAGATGTTACATTATACTGCTCCCAGTGTCCTAGGAACAGATTTGCATAGCTGGGGGCGAATCTCGTTCCCATGGCGGTGCCCCATGTCTGTAAATAGTATTTGTCCCCAAACCAAAAATAATTATGGTTTAATATATAGGAAATAGCCTCTATTATGAATTCCTTTTGTTTAATTGGCATATTTAGATCTTTTTCCAAAGACGATATCGTATTCCTGTGGCAAGGGTCGGAAAAAGAAATGTTAGAATTTGTCAATAACATGAATAAAAATGATCAAAACTTCCCATGATTCTCCTTGAGTTATTGCTTTTATATGCTATTAAAAAGCATGCATTATTTGCATAAAAACGAAGTTCACTGATTTAGAACAAAAAAAGGGAGAACTACATCTCCCATGATCCTCCCTGATCATTGCCCTTGTATAATGTTAAAAATGTACCTTGTTTTTGTATATATTTTTTGAGCCAGGATGTTGTATTGGGACTAGGTGGGGCATCAAAGCTAGAGGGGTGATGAAAAGGATGTGTAGGAGAGAAATATACTGTCTTCATTATAATGCTGAGAAGACTGACAGTTGTATGCGCCAAACCGGAAGTGAAGTCGCTGGAACGCATAAGCTGGAACGCACAAACCGGAAGTGAAGGCGGAAGTCGAACAAACACGCTGGAATGGGCTTTAAAAGGAAGGATACAAACGAAAATGGCAAGAGACGCCTCTGAGGAAGCTGGTAACACCCAGCGAAACGCGTTAGGCAGAGTTTGGGGGACACAACAATCCAGACCAAGGCACCTGAAGCAAGCTGGCAAGAACTTGGAGTGAGCGGACAGGATTGCCTTTGGGGGACCCCAGAATGACTTTTATTTGGACTCAATGCGCAAAAACCCGCAAGGGAAATGTGAGTGAGAATTTTTAATTGTTTTTAATTATGTTTTAAATAAACGGTGTTATACTATTATCGATTTGTATTCCTGCTGAGAAACTCGGAAGGAGTGGTGAACGCTGAAGGAGGAACTTGAAAGAGCTTCATGTTAAATACACCATACCACGGCAGTGGTTTGTAAGTAGGCATTTTTTATATATAAGGTGAAGGCATCTGCATCTTCGGAATACACATTCCATTTCACAGGAAAGTTCATAGAAAAAAATACCTTTCCTTTCTTCTGTCCACCTGTATTGCCACTCTACACCCTTATAAGTGGCCATTTAAAGGAGAAGGGAAGAACACATCTACTTACCATCCAGTGTATGCACAGGGTGATATTCCACATTGTGAACATACTGCGCTATGTCTGTTTTTTATTTCTGTTGCCACAGGCGCTGATCGCTTCTTATATATATCCCTTTCTGGGGGCATATATAGGCTTGTTATTGCAGTGTTAATGTTACACTATGGGGGCATGTGCAAGACCTCTCTGTCAGACACATACACAACCTAAAACGTGATTGGAATCGAGGTTCCGCTGTATTGTATCAATTCTTAATGCTACTCTGAATCCTCTGTCAAAAGAAACATTTCTTTCCTTCTTTTGTGTACACATGGGGGTAAATTTACTAAGTGGCGAAAATTTGCCAGCGAGCGAATTTTCGGTAGCGTTATTTCGGCAATGCAAGCAAATCAAAGTGAAGAAGAGCTAGCGTTCAATTCTGCCTAGCACAACTTCGCTAGAGGTCTTGCGCTCAAGGCTAATTTGCATACGGTGCAAAATTTAAAGTTGAATGGACCTCTTTATGTTACATGTTGCATCTAATACATTACATTTACACTGATAACTACACATGCCAAGGGAACCCTAATAAAGTCAATTGAGTTGTTATAATGCCCTACACAAAAGCCCAATGTTCACATATGTTATAAAATGTATGGGGGAAACCGATTACACAAAAAAAAAAACTTTAAACACTTTTGCAGCCTATCACCCTGAAAAAAGGAAAAGACTACAGCATTTTTTCGACTTAGAAGTTTTTCCACTCAAAATATATGATGTATGGAACTGAAGATTGAGGAAGTTTTTTGCACTCCATTGCACTTCGCCTGGTCTGAGCTGGCAAAGGCAAGTCTAGCGAAAGAGGTAACGTTCAGTAAAATCTGCATTTTAGTGGATTTGCAGAGTAACGTCCATTTGCCAGAGCAAAAAGTCGCCTGGCGTTAGAGTGTGAATCACCAGCGTCTATCTCCTTCACGCCCGTTAGTAAATCGGTAAATCCCAGAAATCGGTAATCGGTGAATCCTCGCCAGCGTTAGTTACTTCGCCCTTTACAGAAGATAATAGCTGGAGAGCACGTTTTTCTTGTTTTAAAATTTCATTTCTTTATTTGCAGAAAGTCCTGCACAACATGTTTCGGCTACATCGGCCTACATCAGGTGCACCTGTGCAGTAGAGTGAGAAGCCAAACTTTCAGCAAAAAGCCAGCGTTTTCACTCTACTGCGCAAATGCTGCCCATGGTCATTGAGGAAATAGAAGAAGATGATCACTCAGTGGTGCTTTTTTATTAGTAACACAGGCACTCCCCTGTGATTTAACCTGTCCTTCTCCTTAAATGTTAGGGGTTAGAACACTTGGCTCATAAGACACACAGCAGCTTTTCCCTGAAGAGACCATTTGCGTTGATGGCATCCTCCTCTCACCACTAACGACAGGCAGATTTTGCACCAGAAATGTTTAAATGTTTGGGGGTTTTTTTTGGCTGAAATCCATCTGTCACCAGCAGGCTGCCAGTTTGTGATATGTATGTCATATTTCACACGCAGATAGGAAAGTGACACTAAACTGTGTTTTAAATATGTTGAAGATAATTTTTATTACTGTTTTAACATGTCATTCTGGATATGTAATTTTCTGTTGGGAGGTGATTTATGATTTAAAAAGGCCCTTAGTGCACTGATGCTCAATTAGGAGAAAGCTACTGTAGGAGTTGTTGTACAACAGCATCTGGAGTCTCCAGGCTCAGCATCACATTGGGGCAAATTCACTAAGCCTTGTAGTTGCGCCCGCGTCTGCTTCGCCGCACTTCGCCAGGCGTATTTTCGCCAGCGCTACGCAAATCCACTAAAATCCGAAGTTGCGCTCAGGGGAAGCGTAAGGTTGCGAAGATGCGCTAGCGTTAATTCGCCAAGCAAAGTGAAGTTACGCTAGCGATGCTTAATTAGCATACGGCGCCAAATTTAAGTTACAATGGAGGAATATGTAGCAGCACTTCACAAGCCTGGGAAACCTTCAAAACTGCAAATAAAATTTTTATTTTGCCCTACACATGTGCCCACTGTATAGTTAAGGTGCCATGAGTTAGGAAATGTAGGGGGGATGGAGGGTAGCCCCAAAAATTTTTTCGATCTTTTTCAGCATATCACCCATAAAAAAATAAAAAAACACCAGCGTTTTTTGGGACTTAGAACAATTTTTAAATTTTTTTGAAGCAATCCCTATCTACTCTATTGCACTTCGCCTGGTCTGAGGTGGCGAAGGAAGTCTGGCGTAAAAGGTAGCGTTCAGAATAATTCCTGCGTCAGTGAATTTGAGTAGTTACGTCCATTGCGCAAATTCGCCAGGCATAAGGGTGCGAAGTAACACTAGCGAATTTACGCCAGCGTCCGTTAGTGAATCTGCGAATTAACGAAAATGCGCTACGCTGGCGAATTAACGCTAGCGTTAGGCGCTTTGTCGTTTAGTGAATTTGCCCCATAGTGCCACATGTTGCCATGAATAGGTCTAAGAGTTTTTGGAAGTATATTCTTTCCAAATAAGAATTTAGGGGCCAATGACCAGGATATGACTGCATCAATGACAATCCTTGACCAACTGGATTTTTAAACCTGTGAGATTCCAGACATCTGTTGGGAAGGCTGTTGTTTTGCCATTAAGGGGTAGATTTATCAAGGGTCGAATTTTGAGTTTATGGGAGTTATTTTAAACTCCCATGAAATCTCATGAACTCGAAATTCGACCAACTGCAATTTATTAAAAAAAACACAACACATTTTCATACTCAAGTGAATAGGATCAAGCCGCAGATTTAAATCTAATTTGAATCAAATCTGATTAGTGTTTTTTTCCGAAAAAAACTTGAATGTCAAGAAGGCTTTGAATAACTCCAAATTGATGCCAGGGACTTCCTCCATAGGTTAAAACAGCAATTCAGCAGGTTTAAGGTGGCGAATAGTTTAATTCTAGTTCTTAAAGAGCCAGTGTATGATACATTTCAAAAATCAAATTCAAATTTAAAAAAAACTTGAATCGCATTTTCCCTAGTCGAATTTGACCATAAAAACCTCGAAATTCTAATTCGAAAATTAGAATTTTCACTTCGACCCTTGATGAATCTGCCCCTTAGGGCCTTATTGATCAAAATCCACCTTTTTCTGATTATTTAAATAAAAAAAGTTCCACCAAACTACAATACACAATTTGACCTTAAACAAGGAAAATTGCTTCACTGCTCCTATAGGTAAGTATGGAGTAAGGGTTCATAACTTGTAAACGCATTCCTTTTGCCCCCCGAAATGTAAGTGGACAATAACAAAATCAAACAATATCCCATCCCTCATTTCAAAATATAGATAGGAATGTTTCCAAAAAATTATCCATGTCCCCACTAAATGGCTACATCATTTCAACCACCTTAGGGAAATAGCTGATGTGAGCAGAATTGTGTGTGAGTGTTGCCAAATGGACTACTCATGACATATGATCCTCATTCTTGGCTGAGCTCTTGCAGAAATGGTGGAAGACAGTGTGTTGTAGCTTAACTGTAACTCTCATGAGCAGTTTCAATAAAAAATATTGGAATTATTTTAGTGTCAGTTGGTTATTAACCGGGAACAGTAGATTTATTTAACATAAAAATAAAGAATAAGCACGTAACTCCTTCGTACACTGATATTCAAGAAGGTCATATGTAATATGTAAATATGACAGGCAGATATGTTACTTGCAATCAAAACCCCAATGGAGGTGTGATACTGAATATTGGAGGTTAAGTGTCACCAGCACAGGTTAACCCCTTCAGTATACTTGGTCTCTTCAGCGAAGAGCCTTGGGGGCAAATTCACTAAGGCGCGAAGCGCCGAACGCTAGCGTTAATTCGCTAGCGTTTGGCATTTTCGCTACTGCGCAAATTCACTAACGAACGCTGGCGTAGTTTCGCTAGTGTTACTTCGCAACCGTATGCCAGGCGAATCTTCGCTAGCGACGAAACTACGCAAATTCACTAACTTGCGCAGTGTAGCGAACGCTACCTTTTACGCTAGACTTCCTTTGCCACCTCAGACCTGGCGAAGCGCAATAGAGTAGATAGGGATTGTTTCAAAAAAAGTCAAAATTTTTTCTAAGTCCCAAAAAACGCTGGCGTGTTTTCTACATGATGGCTGATAGGCTGAAAAAGATCGAAAATTTTTTGGGTCTCCCCTTCCTCCCCCCTACTTTTCCTGACTCATGGCAACTTACCTAGACAGTGGGCACATGTGTAGGGCAAAATAAAATTTTTATTTGCAGATTTGAAGGTTTTCTAGGCATTTGTAGTGCAGATACGTGTTCCTCCATTGAAATTTGAATTTCGCGCCGTATGCAAATTAGCCTTCGCTAGCGCAACTTCGCTTTATATAGCGAAACAACGCTAGCACAACTCCGCAACCTTACGCTACCCCTGTGCAACTTCGGATTTTTGTGATTTTTGCGAAGCGCTGGCGAAACTACGCCTGGCGAAGTGCGGCGAAGTTGCGACTGGCGCAACTTCGCATCTTAGTGAATTTGCCCCTTGGTCTCTTGCTAATCAGCCCCGTCACCTGGCAGATGTATTAATAACTCTACACTCTTCCTCCTCAGTGGAGCACAGAATTTCTCTTGCTTACCGGTCCTGATTATCTCACACTCCTTGTACATGCCATAACAGGAGTTAGACTATAACTAACTTATTTACAGGGTCCTTGTCCTAGAATTCCATTGAGATGTTGCTTATCTTTCCTTCATCTCCTTCACTGGCTAAGGTGGAAAACAAAAAGGAACTATGGAGTCCACCCCTTTTATAGACAACTTTCTACTAGTACAGACTAGAGCATGGGTCCCCAACCACGGGGCCGTGGACAGTCCTGAACTGGGCCGCCGAACAATGAACGCAATGGGCACCCAAATTGGACACCGTTGCGACGAATTGGGATGCCGACCCCTCCGACAACCACTCCGAACCCTCATCCCTGATCCCTTCCGACCCCCCCCCCCCGGGTCCTTGGAAAAAAAAATTGGTTGGGGACCCCTGGACTAGAGAACTGGGGAATACCCATATAATACACCAGCGGGTGTACCTCCCTCCCACAGGGCATAGGTTATCTCCATGGGATATCCTACACAGATAGGAGAGTTAACTTTTTCACATCTCATAAATTAATGTTCATATTCTTTAATCCAAGGCCCATTGGGTGTCACAGATATAATAGAACCAAAACCGTATTCCTTTTGCATAAATCTGTTTAAGTAGGACCGATGCACTTTTTGGCACCCCCTACTGAATGAGACTTCCTGGTCCTTTAATAAATGCAGTATCCAATACTGGTTTAAATTCAAATGCATGAGAAAATCTGTTTTTATCTCAAAAAGCTACCAATATGATAAGCAGGATCTGTTTTTCTAAAAATACCTAAATGCGCAGTGTAAAGATGGATGAGTTTCACATTAAGTTCAGAACTCATGATTCATTGCTGAGAGTTGATGATTCACATTAGAAAGTTGCAATGAGGTTTTTGAGATGCACAACCTGTAGCTGTTAGAATGACAGATGTGGCTGCCATTTATTGTGTGCTAGTATCACTTTACTAGAAAAGGGTTGAACAGCAAAAACAGCATTGCCGTGGGTGTCTGAGCAGGATTAACCCTATATAATCAAAACAGTATTAAAGTAGCGTGTGCTTTATGAATGTGTTAGACCAGTTACTATTAAGCCCTCCCTGTGCACATTTACCTATATCCATGAGGACATGATGCATAAACATGTATTACACCAGAATCTTGTAGACTGTGCACCCAGAACCAGAATTTGTAATATGCTCCAGTATCTTTCCTACAAACAGTAGGACATAGTTAAAAAAACATACATTTAGGCAAACAATAATGTTGCATATTTAATGCAGTCTTAACATGCCATTTTCCTTATGGTCAGAATGGAAGATTTGTGAATGGTAATTATCTTAAAATGTACAGCTTTAACAGACCATGAAAACTGGGCTCTGTTTCCACCTAAAACATGGAGCTGGCTACTGTTTGACGGTTTGATAATTGGCAGAAAAATATGTATTTAGCCATTTTGGATTTGACATAATGTGTTCTTTCTGAAAATATTACAGTTTTCGGGGGTCAACTTACTTATTTGGCATTGTTACCACACATAATGTTAATCAGGCAGTATTTTTTTGGTAGTAGAATTATATGCCATGAAATATGCATGCAAGATTTACATTTTGGGGTCCCCAAACAGCAAATACTTTGATTATCCTATGCACAATGGCCATCAAACTGTTGGACCCCTCATATTTAGGATGTTTTTTCTTGGTACCTAATGCTATGAGGCAGATGCTGAAGATGCTGAAAGTGGAAGTTGTGAAGCAATTTTCAGGTATCCCATTAAAACTGCTAATTTTGGTAAAGCTTTGTCACTTTGTGAGTTTGGAGTAGAAGCCAAGGTTACCTATTTTGGATTTGCCCAAAATGTTTACTATCCGAAAATATATTCTTTTGAGGGAAAAACAATTTTTGTGGCTTTAACTCACATAAAATGCAGTGGCTGAAGGGTCTTCCAGGACAATTTGTATGCGCATTAATATTGGGGTCTCTAAATGCCAGATTCTTTGGCAATACTAAGTAATAGAAAATCATGTAAACATTAAATAAACCCAATAGGCTAATACAGAGAAAAAGGAGATCATTTTTAAAAACTCTAATTATTTGCCTTTCCATAATTTGGAGCTTTCTGGATAACAGGCTTCCAGATAATGGATTCTATACCTGTATCATGTAAAATAGCAATCTTTTTCTTTATCTACTATTTAGAGCTCTAAATCTTGTTTCAGGAGTGGAAATACACGAAAACTCAAAATACATAGAAAACTCAAAATACACAGAACACTCATGTATAGGTCTTCTAAGTAAATGAAACGTAAGTGAGAAAGCACAAAATGTTAAATAAAATATCTGCAAATAAATGCGAAAGTCTGCTGGCACTTAAAGCGTTAAGCTACCAGATATACCCTCCCCTTAAAACAAAACAGAGATTGTACATTGCAAGATATTCAAGCTGGCCAGGGATGACTTTGTAGCTGACCAGCTTGAATTTACGAATAATCAATACCTGTTCTGTTTAAAGGGATTGCAAATTAATGTAATGGGGCAGACGTATTATTTGATGTAAAAAACTGTGCAATAATTCACCATACATCACCAGGCCTATTGTCAAGACTGACTGTAGTGGTAACATAGTAACAAGTTAGGTTGAAAAAAGACACACATCCATCAAGTTCAACCTTAAGTCTGCATATAACATGCCTAACTGCTAGTTGATCCAGAGGAAGGCATAAACCTCACCTGAAGCCTCTCTAATTTGCCTCAGAGGGGGAAAAAAGTCCTTTCTGACTCCAAGATGGCAATGGGACCTGTCCATGTAACAACTTGTACTATGAGCTACTGTATCTTCCATAACCCTGTATTCCCTCACTTACTAAAAAGCCATCCAATCCCTTCTTAAAGCTATCTAATGTATTAGCCTGTATGACTGATTCAGGGAGAGAATTCCACATCTCGACAGCTCTCACTGTAAAAAAAAAACCCTTCCAAATATTTAGCCAGGACCTCCTTCTGGAAAGACCTACTTGTAAATAAAGCATTAGAGAGATTATAATATGTCACCCTGATATATTAAGTTATCATAACACTTTATGAACCAAATCCTGAGTCAGCCACTGACTAAATTGAGCTGAGCCAACAGTGCAGTTATGAGGTGGATCTGGGAACTCTGACTCCTCTGTTGTAAACACTGAGGAAAAGAACTGATTAAGCACATTTACCTTTTCTGTATCTGTTACCACCATAACACCATACTGGTACCAGTATTTAAAGGGGCAACACTCTCAACTTGCATCTTTTTACTATTAATATACTGAAAAAACTTTTTGGGGTTAGGCCTAGCCTCAGCCACAATGTGCTCCTCATTTTCTATATTTGCTTTCTGGATTGCTGTTTTACAACATTTATTATAGCATTTATATACGTTAAACGCAGCTTCTTTCTAAACAAACTTTTAAATGTCTCTCTTTGTTCTGATTAACTTGTTTACCTCTATATTAAGCCATATTGGATGTTTCTTGGTGCTTCTACATTTACTTCTTAAGGGAATAAATTGAGAGCAGTAGTGATCTGGGGTGTCGACCTGTCCATTACTGGTGCTCTATGTTGAGTATTTGCATTCTACCTCAACAAAGAGTCTGTGTTGTCATAGAATAAACTTACATAAGCTGCAAGTTCAAATAAAACAAAAGTGTAAAGGTACAGTTTGCTGCTGCTAAGGAAATGAAGGTATGAGATTTCTCAGGAAATCAAACATGTTTTTTTATTAGTAGTGATTAATCTATAGAAAGTGTTTTAGTTAACAAAATCTGGCAAGTATTTACCTAGATTAGCGGAGTATATTGTTTTTCAGAAAAAGGTACATGAAACTTTGCAATTCTTCTAAACAGAGCTTTGTTTCTTGAGCCATATGGAAGGAAAGGAAATGATTATAGAACAAATAGTTTTGCAGACTGAATCAGTGGCATTGTAATGTCTCCCAGGAGCTCATGTCCCTATATTACCCAATATTTCACCCTTTATAGACCAGTAAAATCCCACTAGGGGTTCATTTACAATGGCTGGGTAATATCAACCCGTGCAGTAATCAATAAGAACCAACCAATGATTTGGCATTACTATTCTACCTGCAGTAGCCAATGCTAATGGTTCCTATGGATTGTAGCATGGGGTAAATTTGTCGATATGAGTAAACGAGCCCCATTATATTTAGCAATAGGGGTGCATTTTTAAAGAGGTTTATAGGAGGGTTAATTTATCAAAGCAACACTCAGGGGCAGATGTATGAAGGGTCGAATATTGAGGGTTAATTAACCCTCGATATTCGACTAGGAACTGAAATCGTTCGACTTCGAATATCGAAGTCGAACGATTTAGCGCAAATCCTGCGATCGAACGATCGAAGGATTATTTGTTCGATGGAACGATTAAATCCTTCGAATCGAACGATTTGAAGGATTTTAATCCAACGATCGAACGAATATCCTTCGATCAAAAAATCTCAGGCAAGCCTATGGGGACCTTCCCCATAGGCTAACATTGACTTCGGTAGCTTTTAGCTGCCGAAGTAGGGGGTCGAAGTTTTTCTTAAAGAGACAGTACTTCGACTATCGAATGGTCGAATAGTTGAACGATTTTTAGTTCGAATCGTTCGATTCAAAGTCGAAGTAGTAGTCGAAGTTCGAAGTAGCCCATTCGATGGTCGAAGTAGCCCAAAAAACACTTCGAAATTCGAAGTTTTTTTTATTCGAATCCTTCACTCGAGCTTTGTAAATGTGCCCCTCAATATAAGTGAAAAACATGGACTCAGAATGCCATGTTGTTTACCCACAATGCAGCATATTTTCCTCAGAATTATTGTGTTATTGCAGACAGAATGTGGCTCAAATTGTACATTTAGAAAGAGTCTCGACAAAATTGCGTGACAATATAAAACTTGGAACTTTTGGAACTTTTTTCCAGAAAAACACGAATTTTAGAGTTTTCGAATGAAAACCAGCATCAAACAGCCCGAAAACCCTTGAACATCTTGAAGGCATAAAACATCTTCCAAGTTTAAAAGGGACATCTGCCATTGACTTTTACATGGCTTCAACAGGTTTTAGCAGATTTTGGATATTTAGCAGTTTAATAAACCTCAAAATCATTTTTTTCCCTAAAAATGTGCGTTTTTTCCCATTAAAAACTCAACCAGAATAATTTGAGGCTTAATAAATAGACCCCTAAGTGTTTACAATCTCCTTTCAAATCCACATGGCCAGAGAAAAATACCAAAGTTTTTCTTAGCTTCTCTGTGTTCACAGATTGAGAATATTGGTATCTGAAAGGTGGGAAAAATTTTGTGGATAGAATCAGCTTTGCTTTTAAATAAGTCAGGAAAGTCCTGTGGTATGTTCAAATGTTAATGTTTCATTTGCAGAGGTATGGAGCAGTGAAGTGAATATGAAAAACAAAGCATCTGGGATTGAACCAGGGACCTTTAGATGTTCAGTCTAATATATCCTACCAGCTGACTGGTTGCTGAGGGTGACCAATAGCATCTTTTGCACTGTTTATTGCATTACCCCAAAAGTATCCAAAGACACACTAACCCCACCTCCTACACATAAGATTTATCACCAGAAGTCACAATGTAAATAGATAGGGATCAAATGTCTTCTAGGTGTACATGGCCTGTACATGCAAAACTGAATCATCTGCTAAATGAAATGCCAGATAGGTGCAAGGCTACCATGCAAATGTGATTCCGTTTCACTAGAAACTCCGTTTCACAGTTCAGTGTGAAAATAAAATCTGTGTAAATAGATAGGCTGTGCAAAATAAAAAATGTTTCTAATATAGTTAGTTAGCCAAAAAGGTAATGTATAAAGGCTGGAGTGAACAGATGTCTAATAAAACAGCCAGAATCCAACTTCCTGCTTTTCAGCTCTATAACTGAGTTAGTCAGTGACTTGAAGGGGGGCCACATGGTACATTTCTGTTCAGTGAGTTTGTAATTGATCCTCAGCATTCAGCTCAGATTCAAAAGCAACAGATATGACCCATGTGCCCCCCCCCCTCAAGTCTCTGATTGGTTACTGCTTGGTAACCAGGGTAACCAGTCAGTGTAAATCAAGAGAGCTGAAAAGCAGGATGTAGTGTTCTGACTGACGTGTTATACATCAAATCAACTCCAGCCTTTATACATTACATTTCTGGCTAACTAACTATATTAGAAACACTTTTTATTTTGCACAGCCTATTTACACAGTTTTTATTTTTACACTGAACAATTCCTTTAAGAACATTCAGTAAACACTTTGCACTCACTGTCCATGCTTAGACACTATCTGCAGCTGTTTATATGTTAACAAGTACATGTAATGGTATTGTGCCTGCAGTCCCCTGAGGTAACAAGCTCCCAGAGACCCCACCGTTTCCTTTCATATCTGCTATGAACAATTGGAACAAAACTTTATTAAATAGTGAAAAATATATTTTGAATGAAAGTCACTGAAGGCATTTCTGACAGATCCAGTCCTCTTCCAGAAACTTATAGACAGACAGACAGAGACAGCAAATAATAACTTTTCTCACATTTTCAGAATATTCCCAGACAGGAAATACCAAGGAGCAATGCCAACCTCTAGTCAAGTCTCACAATAAAATCAAAGTTCGGATGATGATGTCAGCACATTTTTTTTAAAAACATGGCTAGTGATACGAAATGATGTCGAAACCTTGTGACTAATTGCACTGTTGTCACAAGCACCTCCACAAAACAGAATAGGAATGCTACTTGTAAAAGGGTCAAACTTTGTAAGTATTGTTTTCCTTTAAGTTCATCTTTAAAGAACTATTCAGTCAAACATTTGCTGCACTAAAACTATGTTATTCTTATTAAGGTGTTTCCATTATTTTGTCTAGATCCTGTATAAACAGGTAAATACTGTTAGTAGAAGTGTCACAGCTCTGAGCATTTTGTGGTCAAGCTTACTTTCTTTTTTTTTCCGTACAAACAAGAAGACAATGGAAATCATTGTCAGCATCACAAAACATTTGTTGATTTAAAACATTTGTTGATTTAAAAAGCTTTGTTGGAATATAATGCATTTTATAGGCTTGAGCACACACTTATACAAACTTATACCTGGCAAAACAGGTACAAACAGTTCTCCTCCGAGGCCTTTCTCAAAGTGAGAAAGGCCTCGGCGGAGGCCGAAACGTTAGTTTTGCATGTAATAATAAAACTTTTTTAATATCTATATAAGACCTGAGAGTGCGGATCCTCTTTGTTGGTTATACATATATATATATATATATATATATATATATATATATATATATATATATATATATATATATATATATATATTTCATCGCAGCAAATGCTGGGTGCTCACCAAAAAACCATATAGTCCAGTTGCAGAAAGCACTCACGACATGGAGTAATGGTGAAGAATAAAAAACGTTTATTCCAACTACATATCTACGCGTTTCGGTCCACACCAGACCGTGTGGACAGCACTCTGCTCTTAGAGTTTCGACTCGGGTTCAAGGTAATTGAATTAGATAATGGATAAATGACCAGACCTTTCTCAAGGCAACCATGTCAAACCGCCAAACAAGTTTATATACCCATAATCCCATTGAACTCAACAACAGGAAGTGACTAAACACCTTGAGAAACAATTACATTAATTAGTGCTAAAACTGCTATACAAGCCAATAAAGTGACCAAGTGTCATAATAAATCTATGATTGTTTGTTTAAAATACGTATAAGTGAGTTATGTCATGAACCTTAATAAGGTGCTACAGTGTTCTGAATAGTTAATTGTTAAAATTGTGTTAAAAAGGGGCTAATATGCTATTAATAATTTGTTAAAAAGTATATACATTGCAAAATACATTCAAATGATATTCTAAAAAATTGCAGTTCAAAATATCCAGTTTGTCACCATACTACTTGGGTTACTACTTAATTTGTAAACGTCACGTCGGCTTTACATCTGATTTTCTAATACACTTTCAGCTATTCATGAAATATCTCGGTGTTGTTGGTCATTTCTCCATTATATATATCTATATATATGCTACGCTTTGCTTTTTTTATATATTTTTTTAAACAATAGAACAGTTGCAGGGCTATTTCAAGATGGTCATACACAGGTGATATCAAACCATTCAATGATGGACGGCAACAATTCAATTAAATTTTCCTGACTGATTTATGTCAATTCAACCACAGTGGGAACCCCATGATTTATCAGTATGGGTAATGAATAACTAAACTTTCAATTCTTTTTAATTATCTAAAACACACTCATAAAGCTGAATGAAATGCAGTAAGTATAATAGGTATTAAGTATAATGAGTAGCTACAAGCATGTGTAAGAAACAGAAGAACAAACATCAGTACTGAATTCTACACAAGTTTATTAGACTTGTACTGGTTTTCTTCCTATACATTTCACTGGACTTTTCCAAGTCATCAATTGCAGTATATCTCTTGAGTTCTCAATACTGCATCCAAAGCCTAAATACCGTAGGAATTTATGTCAAAAGGGAAACTTGGCAAACCAGAGGAGATCATAAGGAATTTGAGAAGATATGGGGGCAGATTCACTAACGGGCGAATTTTAACCAGCGTCAGCTTCGCACCCATCGCACCACTTCGCCAAGCGCTAATACGATTCGAAGACGCTAATTCGCTACAATGCAAAATTTCATCCTGGGCGTTCTCATAGCGAAGATGCGCTAGCATTCATTTGTGACAGCAAAACTTCGCTAGGTCAATGCTTAGGTCAATTTGCATAGGGAGGGGAATTTAAAGTTTATTATAAATGTTGCTGCAAATGGTTTAAGTTACTGGTTTATATTACACATGTCCAGGGAACCTTAATAAAGACAAGAATTAATATAATGCCCTACACATGAGCCCACTGTAAAATTAATGTTCCATATGTTATAAAATTTGCAGAGAAAACCGTTTACCCAAAAAAGCAAGTTAGGACTTTTGCAGCCAGTCCCACTTAAAAAAAGGAAAAGTCACCAGCGTTTTTTGAACTATAATGCATTTTAAAGCACTTTGCCTGGTCTGAGGTGGCGAAGGCAACTCTGGCAGAATGAGCCAACATTCAGTAAAAACAGCATTTTAGTAAACTTGCGGAGTAACGTTTATTCGCCAGAGCGAAAAGTTGTGTGGCGATAGAGTGCGAATGACCCCTAGCGACGGTCCAGTTCGCTAGCGAATTGGCGTCTGCGCCTGTTAGTGAATTGGCAACGTTGGCGCGGGTGGCAATGCTGGTTAAAAGTTGCTAGCGTTAGCCACTTTGCTCTTTAGTAAATCTGCCCCATGGAGTCCATAGTAGGAATCTGGATTTGGCACCATGTTGTCCTGATTATGGTTTTGGTAATTATGATGGCTCTTAAACTATGCATGTGTAAAGCAGATCACTGTGTTCTGTTATGTCCAAAAAAGCTTTTTTGTTCAGTATTCAGTCTATTATGTACACTGTGATCCCTTTTTTGTTTGTTTTGTACTTAGCAGCTAATAAAAAAATAAAGCTCTTCTTTACATTTTTTTTAAAAGGGCGGTAAACTTAACATCAGTCTGGATACTGAAGCTTTTAAATTGGTAACACTTCTTTGCTTTAAAATTTTACACACTTTTGTAAATATGCACCCAGATTATTTGTCAGGGGGCACATAGTGTAGTCATATTTATGGGACCAATGTATATATGTGAACAGATGGGTGTGTGTGTGACTTACATATTGGGCCTAACGTTTTACTACAAAATATTGGTATTCAGCTGTATAAATCCATTTTAGTTCCTGACTACATCAAAGGATTATAACCCTAGTCAAGGAGTAGACATCCTGAGTATTTATGGCCCAAACTCTAATTTCTGCCTATTTCAAAGCATTATCTATCCTGTAGTCTGATCAAATGCAAAATAAGTTAGGTCCATCTAGAATGCTTTGATTCCTATCTGATATGCTAACAGGTGGGTGGCCTAATAACAACACACCCCGAAAAACCATCTGGAGAGGGTCTTTTACATTTCAAAGAGGAACTGTTTGTACAATTTTTATTGGTAAAAAGAACTTTTAAAGAAATTAGTTGGTTTAACTAAAACAATAAGATCAAGATAACTGTTTAACTTGTCAGCCAATCAGAACCATTCCCTATTTTGGTCAATGGAATAAAAACAGTGTAAGAATGGAGCTGGTTTTGGTTGATTTTAAGAAAGAAAGAAAAATGTTCTTTTGTAGACTATACCCTATACATATAACCTGTGGGCATCATTTTCGGTCTCTAGGCTGGATAATCTCAATAAATCGTTTCATCTCTAGGAACCTCGGTTGCACCCTTTTACCAAATATCACAACACATATAAGATTGAAAGATAATATAGTGAAGATTTAGAGCAGTTCCCAATGAACGACATGTTGCTCAACAAGCTCTTGGATGTTGCTCCCAGTGGCCTGAAAGCAGGTGCTTATTTTTGAATGTCTGGCTTGGAGTCAAGTTTTAGTTGCATAAAAACTGGATGTACTGCCAAAAAGAGCCTCCTGTAGGCTGCCAGCCACATAGGGGGCTACCGATAGTCAATCACAGCCCATAATTGGCACCCCACAAGGAACTTATTGCATGCTTGTGTTGCTCTCCAACTTTTTTTTTACATTAGAATGTGGCTCATGGGTAAAAAAGGTTGGTGATTTCTCATTTAGTGTATGCTTCTATTGCACATAGAACACAGGATATTGTAAATACAGCAAACAGAGTAATATATAGAAGCCTCTGTGTTACAGAACTAAAGGGATGATTGAGTAATGCAAAAAAGTTTGTCCCTGCACTGATCCATACTGATCACCAGTTAGCATTTAGTAAACTCACAGAGAAAGCAAATATAGAGGTTACTTGACCTGCTCAAACTTTGCCGATGCTACTACATAACACACTTCCTTTAACAACACAAGGCCCAAAAATGGAATAATGAAAGTAACACCTTTTCTGTTTGTGGATATCTGTGGTTAAAGTAAAATGACACCTTGGGTTGGATCAGTTTGCTACGAGTAGGCAGCAGGGATATTTAAAAATAAGCCATTGACATGGAATGTCAACAGGATAGATGTATAGTCAGGAATCTGATACAAATATTATTTTTCCACAAACGAGCACTTATATCAGTTGGTCTGCTCTAGTTTGCAATACATCTGTGCAATACCTGAGTGATTTTGTTTGGAACAAAGTGTAGGAATAAACAAACATTTGTGCAATAAACACCGCCTCCCTTTGTTGTGGCATACAACCCCCTCTATAGACTTTTTTTGTCATGATCTGATATTAGTGCAGATACTCTTTGAAGTTGAAAAGCTAATACCGGATTTTTTGACGCCGGAAACCATACGTACAGAGACAGCAAGAAAGCCCCACAGCTTCCATACTGATAATAGAAAAGAAAAAAAAATAGAGGTGAACTATCTCGTCAGAGGTGATGCCAGAGGAAGGCAATGAAATACCCTGCATCTCTGAACGCAAAAAAAAACCTTCAGACTTGGACAGTCAAACTAGGTTTCATAATGAATAGTAAATAGGAAGATTCAAAAAAAGAATTTTGCCAAGTATTACCGTAACTGTAAAGGAAAAGAAAACACTGTAGGTGGGGATAATCTTAAAACTTCGATGTCAAAATTAAGAGCAAACCTAGAAAATCTGGCCTCAGCCGTGTAATCTCATAGATTCTTCGAGTCTGGTTAAAACAGGATTTGCGATACACAGTAAGCCCTGAGTTAATAGTAATAAATGCTACTAACATGTTTAGCCAAACTAAACCTAGAAGCTTTTAACATACAGATATATTGCATATAGCATACAGCTATATTGCAAAAAGTATGGACAAACATGTAAATAAAATACCTAAACTAATAAGCTATGAATTCCTCAGTGCTGTCTACTTTTCTATGTAAAGTTCTCTATTTACTTGTAGTTCTGACCACCAGTGCCCTTGGTTAGCTTTATTGTATATCAATCCGAGCCCACCCTGTAGCTGATGTCCTTAGGGTTGCCACCTTTAATGAAAAAAATAGCCGGCCGGTGGGGGGCGGGTAGAAAAAGGAGACGGGCCATGACGCAAAAAGGGGTGGGGCTACGCAGCGCCACACAAAAAGGGGCGGAGCAACATTGCGGCGATGCGAAGAAGACTACAAAAAAGGTGGGTTCAAATGGGGGCAGGCCGAGGGCTTTTTTTAAAGGATATTACAAATTACCGGCAACTGCATTGCCGGTAAATTTGTAATACCGGCCCCGGCCTTGGCAGGTGTTTTACCGGCTAGGCCGGTAAAATACCGGCCGGGTGGTAACCCTAGATGTCCTGCCTGATGCGATGTCTGGGTATGAGTCTGCACAATATCAAGGGCTACTATGGGTTTAATCACAGAGAGAAAATTGCAGTAAATAGGACTGGGGACTGAAGGTGGTGATGGCAAAACAAATTAGAAGACACTGCAAACTTCACTTTAAACCTTTGTGAATAAATAATTTCATTATGTAACTTGTTTTTTCCTTATAAACAGTAGTATTTTGCGAATGAACCGATCAGTTGGGAAAATATTTAAATGACACTTTATCTGGATGGAAATCATTAAGTAGGATGGCGGAAGTATGAATGAAACTACTGTAAATATGATATAATAAGTGCTACAAAAATTGTACAAAGTACAAGTTAAAATAGGTCATTATGGTGGCAAGAGCTATTATGATTATAAAAATCTATTTCTAAAAAACATCTAAACACAAAATAGGAAGATAACGTGAAAATATACAAATGAACAAACAAAAGAAAAATAACACAGGCAGTAAAAAAAGGTGACTAAACATTCCAAAGATACATCAATGGAAAATGAGAGAATAGTAAGGCAAAAAGCATGACCTGGTAACTATATTGAGGGGTCGGACTAGAGCCTTGGGGGCTAACCTAGGCTGCAAAATGAATGGCCCTTGGCAGTCCATGGGGGCCCTCTCCCGACAGCTACTGCTGTGCGCATGCGACAAAAAATGCTGCAATGCTCGCATACACAAAAAATGCAGCACCGCAGCACAGCAGCTGATCAGCCTGGGGGGCAGGTCTGGGCTGGCGGGGGTCCATGAGGGCTGGGGCCCACCGGATATTTTTTTACGGTGTCTGCCGGCCCAGTCCAACCCTGTTGAGGAAAACAAAGGCATAGCAGATGCCTACATTTCTGCTCAGTTTTTACAACTTAACGTGTCTCTTAATGATCACAGTGGTTTAGACACACACACAAAATATTTAAAACAGATGAAATGACACTGGACCTCTTTAAACTAAAAGTGGAAAAGTGTGTGGGTCCTGATGGCATAAAAATCCAAAGCTATTTTGAAGGAATTGGACAAATACTGACAACTGGACAACACATGGAGGCTGATTTATTGAAGGCCCAATTTTAGTGGTTTTAGATATTTTTAAATCCATGAATAAACTCTCAAACTCTAAAACCACGATTGTCATGGAATTTATTAAAAGATCCGAATACAAAAAGTCAGAATAAAAAAATGCACTAAACAATGTGCTAAAAACTACAAATACCTTGAAAACCTAGAAAAAATTTAGTTTTTCAGACAATTGCTAGCGTAAAAAAAAATCAGAAAACCTCAAAAAGCGTGAATTCATTTAAAGAGGTACAATCAGATCAGCGCAGCTCCCATTGACTTCTATAGGACCTCAACAACTTTTACTTGGCTAACTTTGGCATGAGAGGTGTTTGTAGTATTTACATTTAATAAATATCAAATGTTTATAGCTTTTTAGAAATATAGGATAACCACACATTTTTTGTTGAGGTTTGTGGAAAAAATTGCCATTTGATTGTTAGTAAATGGGCCACTTAAAATAGGACCTCTTTATAAGAATAGCAGCAGATAGGTCACAGTAACTATAGACCCATAAGTCTAATAGCAGGAAAATTAATGGAATCACTAATACAACACATGGAAACTAGCTATTTACAATCATTTATTGATTTCCCACTGGAGATTATGACAGACTAATTTGGTGATGTTTTTGACAGGTAGAAAAAGGTGGGTAGTTGATATTGCTTATCTCAATTATAACAATGCTTTTGATGTAGTCTCACAGAATTTGCATGGTTTAGGACTGGAAATGAAAACTAAGGAATGGATAGTGTTTTGGCTCAAAGGAGAAAGAAAGGTCCAATCAATGGTGGGTGCCAAATATTAGGGCACCCCCAAAGGATTGTAATCGTTTACCCGATACCTCAGGCCAGTGCTTCTGTTAGCAGAAAACTGCACCGGCTCAGGGTACTTTTGAGCAAGAGCAGGGTCGGACTGAAGTCTTGGGGCCAATGCCCCATGAATCAGTACGTATGCAATCCCTGGGTTGGAACTAGGAGGGTTAAAATGTCAGTATTCACTGATAATGCTCCGGGTATAAGGACTCCGGGTGGTTGGCTGCCTCCTGCCTGAAACGTAGATTTAAACATGCAGGCACAGTGCGGATGGTCTCAGCAGCAGAGTAGGGTCCTCAGCAGACAGCAGCCCAGCTCATGGGGGGGGAGGCAGGTTTGGCACAGCGGGAGGTGGGCAGGTGACCCACGACCCATTCACTGCCAGTCACCGCCTGCATATGTGTCACCAGGACAGCATGGTACAAATTTAATCACCTTATTATGCCCTCAAAAATTTACTAAACTAAGGGCCTGGGGTCCACTGAGGCTGGGCCCCACCGGGTTTTTACCCAGGGTCCCGGCAGGCCAGTCCGACCCTGAGCAAGAGATTCTCTTCCTTCCTTTTTTATTCAAGCGGTGTAACTTGCAGTAGAGTTAAAATATAGACTTTTACAAAAGAAAAATCTGTTTTTTTGCTGTACTGAACATGCATCAACCACATGATTTTGAAAAAAAAGAAGATAGATAGAAGATTGCTCGCTAACAAGTACCCAGGGTTGGACTGGGCCAGACCCGCTCCCTGCACTTCCTCTACTCCTGTCCCTGAAGCCGGTTGTGCGGACGTATGGCATTGGAAAAAGTTAGGCGCGCACGCACATGGGGAGGGGGTATAGTGCAGAACGAACTTTGCAGTCCGATGCTGCAAGTACCCAGTACCCGGGCTGGCACGTTTTTTTGCCCAGCCGGGGGAATAGGTAAGTGATTGCATAAGTATGTCACAGATGCACGGACGCTGGAAGGGGGACAGGCAAACTATCTCAAAAATGAAACTGTATCATAAACTTCACTTCATGGAAATAAGAATATTCGCATATATAATCAATTAAAATTCTTGTCTGGTTTCTAAAATATTAAAGTTACGTTACGTAAAGTTTGTTAGCCCCCTCTCAACTGCCTCTCTTCATTCTCTCTTCATGCAGAAGTTAGGGTCAGATGGAAATTGACAGGTAGGTATAACAGATATTTTAGTGGGGACTCCCTTTCCTACCAGATATGTTAGAACTCAAATAAATGACTCCAACACAAACAAATTCTAACTAAATATCTTACTCTAGCCCAAAATCCTTCATGCAGAAAGACAGCATTTTGGTTCTTTTTAAAGAGTGAGCTCTAATACATCTTATAGACAAAGGAAGCCCTCAGGGAATGTATTAGACATGGGCAATCAAAAAACATAAAAATATTGGCATATATAGCATATAAAGACATATAAGAAGAGAGAGAAGCAGGTGATAAAAAAAATAAACAGCAAAGAATTTGCAACTTCTGTTACCGATTAAATGACCAGTAGAGGTTTGATCTTCAGTTTATTTTTAAAGAAGGACTTTGAGACAATGACAGTGTTACTGGGTTCAAACACACAAGTCTGCAGTAATATCTTACAGATCTCTGAGCTTATTCATTATGATATAATGATGTAGAATTAACAGAAAGGAACACTGCCAGAGACAGTAAAGAACGTCTTAAACATCTTAATTTTTAACCAGGATGCCTTTACATGAGTAGTACTTATGCAAAATAGACTTTAATATTAAAAGTGATTTTAAGAATACATATAAAAATAATGGTATTTAGATAGGTATACAAAGGTCATTGGTTGGTAATGGGCAAAAAGCCAGTAATTAAAGTGGGGAGCAGGGTGTGTAACTACATCTGGGCCCAAACACAGAGGGCGGCCCATGGTAGCAAAGAAATAGACTTTCACCATGATATAAACTGATGCAAGAGATATTCTTGAAGAATAGAGAAGAGCTGACACAGAAAAAGGCAACCCTCCCATCAATTTGCCTGGGGAAATGACTTCCTGACTCCAAGTCCCTGGAACAACTTTGAAGAGTTAGGCCCTGTATTTTTTTCACTTTCTAAAAAGTGAAAAAGTGCATCCAACCCTTTCTTAAAACTGATATCTAATATCAGTAAAACCACTTCAGGGAAAGAATTCCAGCTCTCACTGTAAAAAAAACAAACCCCTCTTTGCATCATCAACATAGAACTGTATTTCTTCTATTTTGAATGGATGTCCTTGTGTCCAGCTTATCATTGAATTTTAATGTATATTTATTACTGTTACATATATACAATTTCTAACTTTGTGTGCGTATAGATAAGCCTTTGGACTTTCCTGCAGTAACAGCAATGATCACTTTTGGACTTACTGTATATTCAAGATGCATCTAGAATTTCAGAGCATTCTAAATTCTAGGTCCCCAAAAATTCTAAAGAATACTACACCATTTCATAGTTATTAGAATATTCTGCAGGGATGGACTTAAAAACTAGATTAATTCTGCCACATGTTACATAGTCAAGGTCTAGGTTACTTGGACTACTTGGTTGTTATATCTTGCCTGAAGACCAAAATGTATAAAAGACATCCTCTGAAGCGCAAGGCTTGATACTTCATACATTTTTTTGTGGTGTTTGGGTTTGGCAAGATGCTGGGGTTGAAGGGTTTCACTAGATCCATGGTCTAGATAAGATTGTTAATACATTTGACAGTAATCTACATCCAGGGAAAAGACTTAATTATACAGGTCATTATTAATTATTATATTTGTCAGAGGTTTTTTTGGGGGAAAAATATACTGAAAAAAATGCCATATAATCTCTTAGTTCTAAAAAACAAGAAAGCATAGTCCTTAAAGCAATTTATATTCACGTTTATCTGAATTTTAAAATCCAAAATAGTGAAAGTACCTGTGATGCCTCTTGGTGTTCCAGAGTAGTTGAACAGTAAGCGGACTGTTTTCATACACGCTCCTTATATCAGTTGTCTCAGATGACACAGAATCCCCTTGTTTCATCCTACATGTTTCTCTCACTTTCGTACGTGCCAGGCCACCAACGATCTGCAGGCCCAAACCTGACACTCAGTTCACATGAATACTTGCTCTCTCTCTCTGTTCAGTCATGGTATTAGTCAAAACGACATGGCTGACCTTTAAGAAGCTGAACTGTAGGCTTCAATTGAATGTTAGCCTATTAAAATATACAGTAAATATCTAAGCAACAATATTATTTGAAGACATGAAAGTGTGTTGGTTCCTGTGAACATCTTTTTTTCCATAATGCTGCATATTTGGTGCCGAAGGACAATGCTCGAAAAGAACCAACCTCCAGTTTATAAGGGACACAAATGAACTGAGTTCTTGGTCAGATGAAATTTCAGTGTCCTTTGCAATAAACTTGTAGAGAAAAAAAAAGCACTGAGGCGACCTGTAGGTAGAATCTTTGGGTGAATGTGCGGGCCTTTGCAGTTTAGGACTGACAGCGATCAAACTCAGAACATGTGTGGGCTTATGGTGAAAATATGGTAAATTGTGTTATTTTGACTGATCACTCAATCTGCAAATCAGTTATTTTGGGTGACCCACGCAAATGAGAACTATGTGCATGTTATCAACTGAAGGGCAATGCCACACAGGGTAATTTCAGATACTTCTGAATCCTGTGATATTTGGTAATAAACACACAACTAGTATCATTCAATGGTTAGCTGCTACTGTATTTCAATGCCCTGAAATAACTTAAACAGGAGGTTAAGTTTTGATTTATAAAAACCAAGTGTACTGCCAAACAGAGCCTCCTGTAGGCTGTCAGTCCACATAGGGGCTAACAAAATAGCAAATTACAGCCCATATTTGATACCTCTGAAGAATATGTTTTATGATTGTGTTAAAAAAGTTGGGAATCCCTGCCTTAAAAGACAAGGAAAGTTAAATTAAAGAAGTAGCTAGAAATGTTGTACATTATGTTTTGAGCTTCTGTACCAGCCCCAGGCAACCAAAGCCCTTTAGCAGTGTGTCTCCAAAGATGCCCCAGTAGCTTCTCATCTTCTTTTCTGCTGATTCACTGCACATGCTCTGTGCTGCTGTCACTTACTGAGCTTAGGGACCCACTCAAAATATACAATATGCATAGAATATAAATGTCACAGTATAAGGCTGATTAGTAATTAATAAGGATAATTACTACATGGCAGCACAGAAACCAGTGAAATTAGCATCAGAATGTAATTATCAGCCCTGTAGTATCATCTTATATTACAGGCCAACCTCATTTTCTGCTTGATAATTTGCACCAACCCCTAAGCTTAAAGGAAAACTATACCCCCCAAACAATGTAGGTCTCTATTAAAAGATACTGAGTAAAACAGCTCATGTGTAAAACCCTGCTTCATGTAAATGAACCATTATCATAATAATGTACTTTTTTAGTAGTATGTGCCATTGGGTAATCATAAATAGAAAATTGCCATTTTAAAAAATAAGGGCCGCCCCCTGAGATCGTAAGATTCGCTGTGTACACATACAAACCACATGTAAGGTCACATGAGCCAATTAACAGACAGAGTTCTGCCTTTTGCTTCCTCACTTCTTCCTGTTACAGTTAGTGTTGTAGTATTTCGGGTCAGGTGATCTCTGAGGCAGCACAGATAGAGTCACGAAATGGTGGTTCAAGGCAAGAGATGTCAAATGGCAATATTTATGTAAATATATATTCCAGTTTGGTAAGATTCTTTAATATGTCATTCAATTTGATATAAACTATCTGTTGCTTAAGTATTCATTTTGGGGGTATAGTTTTCCTTTAACTTCTCAACAGCTGCTCAGAGCCCACTGAGCATGTGAGTGTCACAGACACTTCCCAAATGATGACCCCCTGTGACAAGTTTGAAGTCCTGGATCATTGCTGCTATTGACAAGCTGAAACTTTAGGCGGGTGCAATAAGTGCAGTGTATAAAACATGGCATTTTTAGCCCTATACATTTTTAGGGTTTAGTTCTCCTTTAAGGCAACTAAAATAATTTTATCATTTCATAAATGTTGCCACCAATAGGATTTTATGCAGCCCAGTTACCATTGAGTACAAGGTACTGTTTAATTACAAATGAAAAGGAATTAAAATTGTTTTAATTATTTGCACTCAATTAAATACACTCTATATTTATCAAATGGTGAGGTTTGAAGCTCCACAGTGTGCTAGACTGAAATTTCCCACTCTCCATTCATTTCTATGGCATTTTTAAAGGCATATTTATAAAAGGGTGAATTTTCACTTTCATCAATTGATAAATACTTATTTAAAAATCCTAAACAAATGAATGGAGAGTGACGGAATTTCATTCTAGCCGACTGTAGCAAGATAAGTGGCCTTCCAGCAGAACATCCAACAGGTTGTGCATTTGACGTGCAGAATGGCTGTTATACAGTATACAGGGAATCTTCTATGGGTCTTTAAATTTTCAGATTATTTACGAGAAAGAAAGACTTCTTTCAATTGCTTTCCGTGTTTTATTTTGTTAATGTTTTTTCCAAAATTGATGTTTCAATTTTAATGTTTCTTTCTCTAGTGTTTCAGTCTGGCAACCCAGTAACCCAGGTGTAGATGATGGCTGGTACTATTTTGCTATATTTCTCAGCAACACCAGTGGGATATTAACAACATCTGCTCAGGGATACTGCTATACAGGATAAGGAATGTATTAACCAATGTATCATTTGTTTACAGACAGTCAGGTTATGTCCAGTGGAGTTCAGGGACGCCTGCATGGAGGGGTAAGTAAAGACTTAGTGGCTTTGCCAGGGGTAGAGGCTAGGCTGGGGGGGGTCTATTTAGGTTAGGGGGGTGTTTTTTTTAACTTTAGGGTTTAGTTCTCCTTTAAAAAGACATAAGGTGAAAAATGAATCTTTAAACTTCAATATTATATAAATGATCACAATGAGAAAAGTAATTGAAAAAAGTCTATTTCTGGTGAACAATCTGAAACCAAATGAACTGAAACATTTTTTAAAGGTGAACAACCTCTTTAAAAGGCACTACAAAGTCTGGCATGAAAATGATGGCTGCACTTAAAGGGGTTGTTCACCGTCAAACAACTAGTTGTTTTCAGATAGAGCACCAGAAATAATGACTTTTTCCAATGACTTTCTAGTTTCTATGTGTGACCGTTTTCCTAATATTGAAGTGTAAAGTGTAATTTTTCACCTTTTGAAGCAGCTCTGGGAGGGGGTCGCCGACCCTATAAACTGTTCTAAATGGATACATTTAATTGATACATTTCTTATCTTTGTCCCTGCTGAGCAGAATCCCTGGGTTTCATTACAGGCAGCTGTTAGAATTGATACAATAGTTGCTAATACTCCAGAGATGCTGCTGAGAAGTGTTTCAACTAAATGTTGCAAAATTGTAACAGTTTAGAGTCTGTATTAGAATTACTGAGCTGCCAGACTCAAACACCAGAGACAGGAACATTCAACTTTAAACTTAGATTTTGGAAAAACGGTAAAAAATAAATAATGGAAAGTAATTGAAGTCTTTATTTCTGGGGAACAACTGGATTGAAAAAATGTGTTTGGAAGGTGAACCACCCCTTTAAATTGTGGGTGCAATTCTGTTGCTCCTATCTACAATGGCTGCTGTGGGGACCCTTAAATTACTATTATCTCGAAGGTGGCAGTAGCTCCAGGGTTCTCCTGTGTCAGTATGTGCATTTGCAAAAGCAACAGGAGGATCCATTTAAAAAGCATCAAAGTATAAAGAAATGGTTAAATCATATACTGATATTTTTTTCCAAACCAGCTTCCAGTCCCATTAATGGTTAAAAGTAAGCACTGCAATGCTCAGTGGGGCTAAAAACCACTCACAGAAATGATTATTCATTCAAATACAATTGATGCAGCCCAGCAAACTGTATTTATTATATATGTTAGAGATTTGCGGGTCCAGAATTTCCCAGTCCAGGCCCGCTGCTGCCCTATATTTATAGACCCGTGGCCGTCCCACCCTGCAGTGACACAAAAGTCACAAAAGGGACGGAAGCAGGCATGTTTTAGGGCCTGAGGCAGCAGCCCTGATGCCGTCCCCCCCTCCCGCTCTGCGCTTCTAACTTGTAGCGCTGGAGTGGGTCGAGGAGGTGCCGTATCGCTATTGCACTAGAAGAGCCGAATTTACGTTTTAAAAAGCGGAAATTCGGCTCTTAAAGTTACCAGAGGTGACTTTTTGCCGCCCCTGGTAACTGGCCACTCCGTGCCACCTGAGGCAAGATTCTTACCTTGCCTCATGGCCGGAGTGGCCCTGGACGGAAGTCTATAAATTCCGGCGCCGGAACTGCTAGGTCACGGACGGGGAGGGCAAGAGAAGAGCACGACCTGAAGATTTTCTGCAGCCACTAATATATGTCTATTTTTTACAAGATAGCAAAATTAAAATAGCCCTCCTGGCTGTCCACGCATTTACCTCCTTTTTGTTTTTTCGTTTTTCTTCCGTTAGCCAGTTTAGTCTTAAATGTTGTTATATTCAGCCCTGCAATTTTGTCTCCCCCTACAGGTAGAGAAACAGAGAAACAGATATGTGGAACCATCATTATGATCTAATTGAGCATGTGTTACAAAAATAAGCTATGGGCTACATTTCAGTTACTTGCCATGTATTTCTCAAGGTAATTATATTTGTTAGAGCATTTTAGACTTCATTCTAAGGCCCTATTGACATGATTATCTGAAGAGGGTAAAGTCCACATTAATGACTAGCCCTGCCTATTACCAAAAGAATACTAAGCACCACTCTTCATATAAAGATTACTGGCCCTTGATGTGGAGGATGTATGGAAATATGTTAGCAAATATGAATATGTTTTAAACACATCAAGTAAATGTTATAATTCTGTCATTAAAGGGCTACTAAACCTAAAACCTTTTACCCGATTCCTGATCCTTTTCTAGTATGTCATTAAATGACTGGTTGCTAGAGAAAATAGGTCCCTGGCAACTAGGTAAATGTTTAAATTCCTGGATAAATAACGTCAGTGCTTCCAAAAAAAAATCAATAATTCAGTGACCATAAAGAATAAAAAATATAGCAAATATTCTTAGAATGTCACTGTCTGCATGACACCAACCTCCATATCTAATTCAATGCACAAAGGTTGTGCAGGTGCTGTAACCCATAGCTACCTGATAATTGGTTGCCATAGGTGATAACAACTGTAGCATAACTTTGCTCTTTATATCATATATACTGTATATGATATATATCATATAACTTTTATATCATAAAAGTCAACTTTAAGATGAACGGCTCCTTTTAGTTCTATATACCTGTTATTTTTCTCTAAAATACATTTTAATTTCTGAACATAACTAATGTCATTATTATCAACATCTCCCTTATTAGCAGCTTTTACCATAAAATCAGACTTTGCTTTCTATTCTCTTATGCTTATATTGTAAAATTATAGTTTCTCTCATGTTTCTTTCTAGTGATTTCAGATACATGACAAAAAAATGATTCTGGAAAATCTACTTATGCCTTTAAAATCTAATTTGTCATTGCAATCTCCTCTACAATACAATGAACAACTGTTGTGTAAGGTAAATGATGGACATTTGTATTTAGATTACATTCATCTTTTCAGCTACATAAAAATGGTAGATATCATCTTTCTTTGATGGAAGATTTCAGGAGGAGTTTAATTACGGCTGCTTGACAATACACTACCAGTCTTTTTAAAGTGTAGTTAGTAAAATGTATGTTGCTTTTAATAATTGATAATTGATTAATTGATAATTTTGATAATGGAAAGCTGTAAGGAGCTGAATGAATAGAAGAGAGAGAACTGTGATATGGAAGATTGTGTAATACAATAAGTATACAGTAAGGATTCATATAGAATGATAGGAGTAAGACTTATATTTACCTAGAAATGCATAGAAAGATGTTCGAGATAGGAGTAACAATTTAATAGTTATTCGCACTACAATAATACAAATGACTGAAATTTTGATTCACAAAAAGTCAGAGAGAACATGATATAATATTTAGATGATTTAATATTTAGAGGAATGTGGCAGTCAGCAACATGTAGTAAAACCACATTTTATCTGAACCTTTTGCAATCAATGCACAAAGTACTGTTCTTGTTCTTTGGGTTTACAATAAACAATTTAGATTTCAAATACTCATCTGCCATATATTGAAACAAATTTGGTAAACAACAGAAGACACCTGCATTATTAGAAGACAAAATCTAACCCCATTTTATGAACACCAGCATTCTGTAGATATGCAGTGATGCCATGGTGAAACTAGTTCATTTTCTCTGCTTACATGTAAACTGGAAAGAAAAAAAATCCCTAATAATGCTGTGATGAGTTTTTACGAAAAAGGAAGCACACCACCCACATGTTATTTTTACTGCTTCAGCACCTTTGGGCAAAGAAACCGCTGAAAAGCAGGTACCATTCCATAATATACACGTATCTCACACTACATGTCTGTAGTTATTAAACTGGGCTTTATCATGGCAATTCTGTGGGGCAAAGCACGTGCTGTTTCTGCAGTTTTAGTCCACCAGAATCTGTGCTTGAGATTACTTTGGTTTTACAAATGCCTTGTTTCCAGGAATAAATACAGAAGTAGTGCTCATTGAACCTATGTACACAGTGCAAGAACATAACAGTAAACACTCAATTGAGGTTGGCATGAAACTGACCTAAAATCATGAGCATCCCACCTCATTTGAGGAGAATCTACATGTCTGAATACAAAAAATTTGTTACTTTAGTAAAAGTAAAAGTAGCCTAGGAGACAGGGGTGTGGATCTGGGCTGGCTGAGCCCACAAGAGACGGGGGCCCACCAGGTTTTTTCCTGGTGTCCGGCTGGCCCAGTCCGACCCTGCTTGGAGATATATCTGTGGTGTAACTATCAGGGGTGCAAAGAGTAGGGTTGCACCTGATGGGCTCATCAGAACCCTTGTGGTGCTGCTGGGGGAAGCTCCATGCATGGGGAAAGGTTTGACGCGCCAGTGCCAATAGGAACCTTAACTGGGGTTGCCACCTGACTGGTAATTTTAATGGCCTGGCTGGTAAAAATTATGCTTGATGCCAATGTTATTAAAAGGGAATTAACATAATAATATAGGAAAGTCTGCATTTTTTCCAAAAAAAAGGCTGCAACCCCAGCCTTAATGCCAGGCCTGGAAGTGTCTGTATGGCGAAGCACAAGGTTTACAAACTCAGATATCCCAACAAAACAGTACAACTTCATGCAAAGCTTTACAACCTAATCAGCCAATCTTACTAAAGCAATCCATATTAAAACATGCCCAGAATACAATATGAATACACTGGGAGGACCCTCTTAGCTCAGTTTTTTTTAATTATTTTAATAAGCAGGATTCCACCAACAGTGGCAGTAATGCCGTTTCATCTAAATCACTCTCTCAGGTGGGGCTCTTGCTGATCTGCTATTCATAATAAGGAAAAATATAAAAGAGCTTCATAAATAGTTCACATAACTCACCATATGCTGGAGAAGGCCAACGTGCACCACCCTGAGCTTTCAGCTAAGGGAGTGGATTCAACTGTTTATATGTAGGGCAGGCACTCACAGAGCAATCTCCCAAACAGGCATGTAAAATCGAGTTAACATTTATTAAGGTACATACAGTATGGAGGTAGCCTTATGCATTTCATGTTCAATGAACACCTAGTTATAGACTATAGGAGGTAGCCTAAGTGTTTGGTGAAACAGATTTTACAATGAAAATAAAAAAAATAACGGAGGTGCATTTCTCTAAAAGTAGTTCAGTAAAGATAAAACCAGGATGAATTCCCAGCACTGTGGCTGCCTTTTTTTTATTGATGTCCTTGACCAAGTACCACAACTTTCCCTTTCTATTTTAATCCCTGTGTACTGAAGCACCCAAATGTAACATTATATTAAATTAAATACAATTTAGCTGTGGGACAAAATTATCTTTCTTGTGCAAAAATTAAGGCAGGTAGGAAATTTCTATGCTGGCCTGAAAATTTCTGAACACAAACAAACAACTAGTTTATAGGGAATAGTGTGAACATTATATTACACTTCTGCAGCACAATTAACCCCCAAGGCTAAGTCCCCTTAAACAAGAATACCCCACCACTGGCATCTACCATCTTTGAGAACTCTGTAACATTTTTCTGTTTCATGGGTCTATATACATTTTTTTTTTCATACTCTTTGAACGGACTGTGACTAATTTTTAGCAATTTAGAACTGAAAGGTGTTCAGAACCGAGTGGAGCCTGTCGGTTTCAGGTACTTTCCTGGTCTTCAGAAAACAAGTAGCAAATAAAGAATGTTGAAGAAACTCAATGTGATGTTACCAGTTTAAAATTGTCTACATAAAATGCTGACGGAAAATCAAACAATCTACTTATTTTGCATCCGATGTTATTGAAATTCTGAAAAGCCACAGAACGACACAATTGCTAATGATGTGAAATCTTCATCGGTATGTAAGGTTAACATAATTCCATTGCACAAATCTTTGTTGTGTTACTCTTTTTACCTAAGGCAGGAAACCTGGTAAGGAGTTACACAATGCTTCCACCTAAGGGGGTCCACATTAACATTACGGACAATATATAAATAACAGTCTTTTAACATCATGGGCTTCCTTAAAAATTGCAAGCCAAACCAGTAAGCACAAATATGCATGTGAACACCATACAGTAGCAGTTATGCCCAAATTGTACTGTCCAATCAAATATCTTTCTTATTAAAAAATATTCAAGAATCGATAGGGAGCACTTGATGAAGGGGCTTGCCCCCGAAATGTTTGCTATTGAGATCTCACTATAATAAAAAATCAAAGATTTTGCAGAAGCAGTTGAATGTAGTGTAACTTTACCCCTATCATGGAGTTGCAAACTGCATTGTGCCTAGTGCCAGTTGCACCAGTTTGTGTATATTAATATAAGGGAGGCACTTCCTCTTGCCTCTTTGTGCATTTCACTTGCAACTTTGGGCCAACCTACAACACATCTATTATTTTCATTAAATGTTTGCACCTGAATTATCAGATGCAATCGTTTTCAATCATTTGAACCAACAGTGACTTCAGAATTTTGGCAGCATAGTAACCAGCACATTCTACATCAGAATAGGTTAATAACCAGCACTATAGCATCAGCTGCTATGAAAGATGTAAACTCATTTTATGCTGTTTGGGTCTAACAACCCTTTAGTTTCTGAACAGCAGATCACATTCATGTGTAGTGACAATGAGAAACAGCCTAACAAGATCCGAAGATGGGAAACTGCTGTGAACAACTTATTATAGTCAATAGATTTAGGGTCCAATACACTGACGGTTTGTTGCAACGTTTTACAAACTTCCTTGTCGGCGCTACCTTCAAATTATCATGTGACTAAACGTGAGAGTTAACCGGAAATGGAAAAAGAATAAGATGCACTCATACAGTTCGATGTGGTCTACCCAAAGTACCTCCAATCTTTTATTGGTGCAGAGTACAAAAATCAAACGTTTCAGAGGCCTCACTTCCCCCTTCGTCAGTGACACAAGTACACAAATACAACCCGAATGTGTTCAAATATCCAAAAGTCCCACCTCCCCTGATGTGTCCAAAGTCACGTGAAAGTATGCATGTGACATGCAAAAACCGTTTTGCCTAAGCTACCTTCTTGCCAACCAGCACAGGTGAATGGATCCACCATCTTGCCAACCACTTCTCCGGTTTTGATTCTTAAGGGCACTACAGATCGTCCAGAACTCTCCTGTAACTTGGTCTTTCGATATCAGGAGTCGATCAAGATGTTGATCCATTCATTTACTGGTCCCGTGAGTGCCATCCAGTGACCTTAACAACCCTTACATCACCTTTTACAAATCAAAAAATAAATGAATACATTTTTAAACATACATCAGGGTTTTTCAGTTGGTATGTATCCAATCCCTACAAGTAATAAACTTGTACCATATAAAACAGTCTGTTATGAGACATAACCCTTTTCGATATATAGCATATTGCGTGAAGATTGTGTCGTCCTTGAAAAGACAATTAAAGTTAAAAGCAGTTATTTGCAGTAAAGAAAACCATAAGAGGTACTGCACACCAAGGTGCCTACCTCATTCAAAGTAACCTACTAGATATACTAGTAAACTGATGAGGCTGATACTCACCAAAGTGGGGAGTAGAGGAATCAGCAGAAAATGGCGTAGGGGAACGTTACTGTGCTGCTCTGCATTTTTTGTTTCAGTTCTTATTTAAGCAAATAATAGATTTTTGCTACAACAATCTGTGATTTATTTTGTGATCCATAATTCAATCTAAACACAGGACCAGTGACTAAAGTTCTGGGGTTTTAAAGGCTGTCCCCTTTAAGGACCATGGCTGATGTGTAGATTTGTCACTCACTATAAAAATGCACGACTTGTGAGCAACAAATCTCCTGAAAACACTTCCCCATCCATCGATCGTACGATTTCCCTTCGATCAGAAATTGGCTAGAAAGCCTATGGGGATCTTCCCCTATAGGCTAACATTGAATCTCGGTAGGTTTTAGGTGGCGAAGTAGGTGGTCGAAGTTTTTTTTAAAGAGACAGTACTTCGACTATCAAATGGTTGAATGATTTTTAGTTCGCATCGTTCGATTCAAAGTGGTAGTCGAAGGTCGAAGTAGCCAATTCGATGGTCGAAGTAGCCAAAAAAATACTTCGAAATTCAAAGTATTTTTCATTCTATTCCTCGAGCTAAGTAAATGTGCCCCAAAAAGTTTTAAAAAAACAAAATAGTTATTTTGTCTGAATCCTCAGCAGAGAAAACAACTGGCAGGGAGTCCTGCCCTATGTAAAAGATTCCCAGTCCCAATTAGGGGCAAAATCAATGGAATCAAATGTATGTGTGTGTGTGGGGGGGATTTATAAAAGTGGAATTTGGAGTTAAATTGTAGTAAAATTTGTATTTACACCAGAAAATCATTAAACATTAAATTCAACCTGAACTCACTCTGAACTACGTTTTTTTTTTACTTCAAAATGTTTTTTTAATGTCAATAAGTAAAGCAGTTTTGCCAATTTAACTCCATCTTTCTGAATAAGTCATTATTAATTCCAGCACAATGGAATGAAAAATCTTTAGATTGGTGTAAACTGCCTTCCAGATTTGTGTGGAGACATTAGGCATTCTGTAACAACATTTAATGCCAGAGTGAACAAAAGTGAACTATTTGCCAGATTAAGGCTTGTGTGAATCTGACACTTTAAACTTCAATAATATTTCTTACTCAAAGTTCAGTTTACACCACTGGAATTTTTCTCGTGAACTGTACTGGGTTGGTTTCTTAGCTCTCTGAGTGGCCGCACAGTCCACTCCCAGGTTTACATTAATCCAGAATGCGTTAGAGCTGGGGTTTTCCCCATAATGGGTTTCTGTAATTTGGAGCACCATGCCTTTAGTCTGCTAAAATCATTTAAACGTTAAATAAACCTAACAGGATTTGTCACCAGCAAAATGTAAAATAGCAAATATACAGCAAGAGGCTAACCTGCAGCTGTCCAACTAATTCTACTCCCAAAGCCAGCAGTATAGTAAGGAGTTAGTGTGTATAAACTACAGCTAATAACATTATATCACAGAAAGAGTTCTGCCTCAGGGTTACCAGGTCTAATTTTCAAAACCAGCCAAAGTCAGCTACAAAACCAGCCCAAAACTAGCCAAAGGGCAAAAAATAGCAAAACATGTACAGTGAAAAAAAAGTCTGAAAAATAAATGAATATATGTCAAAATACACAATTTTCAAATTTTCACTGTTTTGTAAATTTTTCCATGAAGACAGATTTGCCCGTCATTTGCGTAACTATAGAGGGGGGACCAGGAGGTATAGGGGCCCCATGAGACCCTAATACATATACAATTTCAATAAATATTGGTAAAACAGGTCAGCCTTAAAACATTTTGGTGGCCAGCAGATTTTTGCCCCAAAATTGTCTGAAATTGAGGAAAATCACTGGAAAATGCGAGAATGCTTAAGAGGGATGAGAGACTGGCGTACAGAGCCCAAAATCTGGTAAATCCCAACTTCTACACAAGTCAATCCCATTACATGCTGGGTATTAAACTTGGCAGTTGGCAAATTGTTAAACAAAAACTACATTACCCAACATGCATTGGGAGACACAGGTTTGGCACATTAGGGCAAGAAAAGACTTTGGCTGGTTTCCAAAGTACAAACCAGCCAAAGGCCCAAGAAGTAACCCAAATCCGTACCTTGGCTAGTTTGTACTTTCAGAACCAGCCCAGGCTTTAAATTAGTAACCCGATTTGGCTGGAAAACCGCCAACCTGGCAACCCTGCTCTGTCTCATGTTTCTACCTGCTCAGATAAGGAAGTGAACTGCTTCTTCCCCTGACATCACATCCCTCTCTGTCTCCGCCCCTGGGCCCCGCCATCTTCTGCTTTAATTTATTCCTTTTCACCTAAACATAGCTGTACCCATCTCTAACCTAGACCAATATAATTTGGCTGCTGGTCATTCGGATCCCTTGTCATGCAGCCCTTACGCTTATAGCTCCAGGGCTTTCATTTCTGAATAATGGGTTACCAGATAAGGGATACCTTTATATAGATTTAAAAAAGGTGACTTTTGAGGAAAATGTGAAAAAGAGAGAATGTGAAAAAGAGAGAATGATCCTTATGTGAAAACCTCCTGACTGACATTGTCTGAGTCAGGCTTTATCTGTGTCAGGCATTCCCCTATGTTCAGTCTGGCTCTGATTCACCCTTTGTTTTGCACTTTTACATACAGATAACTGACAGATCTGAGCAGAACCACCCAGCAGTGTATGTTAGCTACAGATGCAGCCACTTTGGTTTGTCTGTTTGACACAGAATAACTAAACACAGATATCCCATTTATCTCATTTAACACAGAAAACTGTGTCACAACATCCCATCTAATTAAAGCATTCACCATTGTGAACAATGGTGCTTTGGTATGCTAATGAAAAGGTTAAATGCATTAAATGAGTTAAGATAACTTTAGATAACACAGTTTCTTCAATTAACTCTGAGTCATGACGCATTTAACTCACAAATCCAAGTGGCTTCATCTGTAGGTAACACTCAAAGTAAACTTGCTTTAGTATCCAATAGACACACAGATTTAAAGAAGCAGAGACTGATACAACTTAGGCCAGCATCTGAGACAGCCTATAGCTAACTAACATGCTATCAATTTGGCTACCTCCAAACCAAGTCCATCTTATTAGCCTGTATATGGGACCTGCCAGACTGATTTATCTTTTCAGTATCTATTGCGCAGATTAGAAAAACCCAACAGACCTTCAAAGCCATCCATTATGATATGATCATTGGTGTGGAGGCCAAACAGTTGGACCAGTCTTATTTGGCTCGCAGTTGGGTTGCTAGTACTCAACCGAGCATATCTATATTTATCTTTATGCCTAGTTTTAATTAGAAATAGGCAAATTCTCTTTCCAGTTTCCACTATACTGTACATTGAACATTATGTATCCTGCCAGGCTGCCAAACCCAGACTTGTCCATCAGACCTTGATAGTGAATTGTAATTAATTCTTTCAGAAAACATTTACATTCTATGATGTAAGTCAGCATCGGACTGGGATGTGGGGACACGGAAAAAAACAGGTGGGCCCTAGCCCTCCCGCTCCACATGACCGCTGCTCCGGATCTCCACCGCTAATAGCATAAAGAATCCAGGTACGCTCTGGTGGGGCAGAGGGAAATTTGCTGCTGGGGAAGGGGCCCTGATATAGCAGCCCTGGCCCAGATGGAGAAATTATTTAGAAAAGTAAAAATTTTTAATTAAAAATAATGTAGCTGGTTCTATAAGTAAGCTTCTGAGGTTTAGGTTCCTGAATTTCAGTTAAGAACCTTTTGGCCACAAGGTGGCAGCTGTGCTGATAAAATGACAAAGCCTAAACACAGAAATGGTGTCAATTATGCTTCATAAATTTGTGGTCTCTTCAACTGATAAATTAAAATTGTTAATGGGAGTATACTGTTAATTTAAATCCTACCTGCTATCTTTAAAAATACTCATAATATTCAAACAGATTAAATATTTCATAACAGCTGCTATCCAGCATTTATACTGTCCCCAAGCTTTGTGCAATGTGTATAAGATATATAATGTAGGAGTGGGAGAAAGGGGTAAGCAAATTAGCAAAAGAAAAACAAAGAGCAGTACCAGGAGCAGCACTGTATTAGTATGGCAAATGTCATTTTGGTCTAGCTAATTGTAACAGGATATTAGATATTGGGGAAGTCACAATTTTACAATTACTTCTATGTAACCCAAGATGCAAAATTAAAATTGGAAAGATTTCTTGAAATCCTTTTATGATATTTTTTCATGATTCAATATCTACCACTGCGTGTGCAAATAAGAGAAATTTTCAGACTCTTGCCTGGTGTCATTTGTGATGTTCGCCATGAGAGTGACATGAGTTGTGCCTATTGACACAGGGAGCAAGGAAACCCTCCAGCTACCACCTGGTCAGGAGGTAGCTCCAGGATCGCCTGCCTGAATAAGTGCAGCAGAACACAATTTGGACCAGAACGCAGGTGTCACAATCGGCACCCCAAATTCAGAACAAGTGCTTGGATCCCTGGTCACTGCTTTGCTTCCGCCTGTAGCAGCCGCCTTTGGCCTCGGGAGGATCCCTCAGCTACTCAGATGCCGCCAGGTCTCAATAAGAGAGGAGCCAAGCAAGAGTTCTGGATGAGCAAAGGGGCACAAATGTTTACAGTACAAAGGATTTACGACGGAAGGCCGGGTCGATACAGGCAGAGTTCAAGGAAGGTCAGACAGGTTGTGTCGGTACCAGGCAGAGTACACAGGATAGTCAGACAGCAAGGATCAGGATTGGAGTGTATAGAATAGTCAGGCAGGCAAGGGTCAGGATTGCAGAGTTCAGAATAGTCAGACAGGCAGGCAAGGGTCAAAACCAGAATACACAATAGAATTCACTAAGAATAAGCACCCAGGAACTAATCAACTGGCAATGAGTTTTAATTCAAAGCCCCTTTAAATACCTTTGAATTTTGCTCCAAATCGCATCACGCCGCCATGCAAAACCGTCCGCGCCATAGAGGAACCCGGAACCAGAGGGAACAGAACCACTCGGCGGGCGTGCAGGGTGCAACTATACAGAAGTGTAAATGTATCAATGTCAATGTATGAATTCAAATGAGCTTTAATTCTATCTTTGGGGCAGATTTACAAAAGGGCAAAGTTGTTGTCGCTAGCGAAAATTCGCCAGAAATCCATTCCGCAGGCACATCGCCAATTTACTAACAGGCGTAGAGGACAATTCCTCTAGTATAGTTTTGCACCCTATCTCCAGGGGTATTTTCACTCAGGCGAACGATCGTTACTCCGCAAATTCACTAAAGTGTGAATTTTACATTACGTTACCTCATTTGCCAGAGTTTCCTTCACCACCTTAGACCTGGCGAACCAACAAGATAAAGCTACATCCTCCTCAATCTTATGTCAGTGACATCATATTCTGTATGCCAAAAAGACATACAAGTTCTAAAGAACAAAAGCATTTTGTGGGCTCTGACCATTACTTGCTGTAACAGGGATGCCATAATATGTTTGTCAAGGCCATTTTGGCCTTGCAAGAGTCACCTCAACATAATCATGGATGCAAACAAAACCAACAGTCACACTCAACCAAGAGTAAAGGAAGCTGAGATACAGACCCTGAGAAAATGCAACATTATTTTCCTTTAGAACTTAACTGAGGGGAAAGTTCCACTATTTGAAATAGGAAAGTCCTTGAGTGCAGGAGATGACTGAATATGAGCCCTGCAGTACTCCGGCAGGGAAGGATGTGGGCAGAAAAGTCTACCTGATAAAATGCAGTGTTACATAAAACACCTACTGTATGTAATCCTTGGGTAAATCAGACACGATTTGTCTGTAGCTGCGTATAATCTTCAAAAACCACCAGACCGCAGTCTGCATGATTACAGTTGAGCCAAACAAGTGAAAAGGTTCAGATGCTTGTTAATTCTGATTTAGCTTAATAATTTCTAGAACACGGAAGAATGACAATAAATATATACTATTTTTTTTGCAGCTAGTGTGATTGCTTTTTACTGTAAATGCACAACCAGTGTCGGACTGGCCCAATGGGATACCAGGAAAACTCCCGGTGGGTCCAGGTGTTAGTGGGCCCTTCTGCTCACTTAACTATTTGCCTTGTATGCCTGTACAACAGCAACAGTGAGAGACTGATTATATTTAAGAAGTGATTAAAAGAATAAAGAAAGTGAATGACAAAAGAAGGAAAAATAGCTTGGAGAGGGGGCCTGTGGCCAAAGGTTTTTCTGGTGGGCCCAAGGCATCCCAGTCCAACATTGTGCACAACTGTACTATCGTCCTTGCAAATGTTGACGCTGGCATCAACAACTGGGGCAAGAAATAGAATAAAGGCTCACTAAAGATAACCAATGTTTCTTTCCTTTGATGTTTCAGAACTGGTGCACATTAAAGAATGTTATTTTTTTCAGCTTTATGTGAGGATGCACTGCTTTTTTTAGATGAACTTGAAAAAAAAAAAAAACATTATAATAGATTCTATGTTACTGTTTAGTGTATGTGTCAGCCAGGACACTTTCCTTCTTATTAGATGGGGCACCAAGCAGACCTCAGATGTTATGTGTCAGCCAGGACACTTTCCTTCTTATTAGATGGGGCACCAAGCAGACCTCAGATGTTATCATTTTCCTGGTGCCTGAAAGCAGAACTTTACTTACATAGCAAAGCCTCGTTATTAGGAAATGCTATTTAAAATAAAGAGTTGTTTGTTTAAAGCATGCCTCGAGCCTGAGATAGCAGGTAAACATGTAAATCCACACTCCTCAAAAGTATGCAGCACCTTGAACAATGATCTAACTTCTAAATAATTCCTCCACTTAAATTTGGCCTTGCTAACAACAAAGACTCAACACATTGCTCAATATACCAAGCACAGTGTTGTGGGAGCTCTCTTTACATAGGACAAAAACAATCCTACAAGTGATACAATTGACTAACAAATGTTTTGTTCTTGTGTATGATTTAAATAAGTGCCAGACGTCAGAAATGCCAGAAAAGTAGCAGAGGTCCCATGACATATCTGAGGAGAAACATACTGACTGATCTGAAACTCCTGCTTGACTGCTTAAAAGCCATAATTACGGTAGGTTTTTATTTTGTTCCACTCCTCTGCATGCTTTCATAAATGCTCGCACAGGTATGGGATCAATTATCCAGAAACCCATTATCCATAAAACGTGTGTATTATAATAAATAAAGTACCCCCAGTTTCAAAATATGAGGATATTAGGATATTAGAAGTTACCTTGGAGTTCCATGACCTGTATAAGAACATATATGGTCATGAAACTCCTCGGTAACTTATAATAGCTTTATATTTTACAAGAGGGGGTACTTTATTCACTATATAACACACAACAGCTATAAATATCTTGTAAATTTTATTCTTTATTTTTATATGGTCATGAAACTCCTCGGTAACTTATCACTATCACTATATAATTTATATAAATATAATTATAGGAAAATGCTATAATAACCAACTTTTCAACATGCATTAACAATGTTTAGTTATTTAAATTCTCTCTGTTTTACAATTTCCTACTGGTACCATTGAAAAACTGTCAGCTCATCATAACTGTTCATCATAACATTACCTATCTAATCCCCCATGTTCTTTTTTGAGGCAGCTGCCATATTAGAGCTTCAGTAGTATTAGTTAGCATTAGAAACTCTCACTGACATGTTGAGAAGGGACAGTCAGGTTGGCTAAACAGTCAGGTTTAGGAACTTCAGGGAACAATTACTAGCAAAAGCAGAACTATCAGAGAAAAACGATCAACACGAGCTATAGGTAACTTTTGATGTACATTAATATTTTGAATAATAATTTTTTAGTGTCAGTATCACTTTAAATTAACAATACACAAATTGACACTAACATTAGTTAGGTAAAACATTAGTCATTGCAATTGTTGCTGCAAACCACTTTGGGAATACAGCATCAGAAATCAATATAATAATAAAAAACAAACAAATAAGGACACAATTTTCCTGGTACAGTAGCCCAAAGAAGCAAAAACAGTAAGGGTTTATAACATTACATCGCAAATATCAATCCAAGTGAACATCCCCATTTTAAAAAATTATTACATTTTTCCCTGTAATAAGAAGATAGTAACTTGTACTTGACCCCAACAAAGATATAATTTATACTTATTGGAGGCAAAACAGTCCTGTTTCGTATAATTAATGTTAAAATAAATGGCATTTCATCATCTAGCAGTAATAAAACACTGGGTTTGGCAGATGCCAGGAGAACACTGTGTGCCTGAATGCTGAATATACAGTTAGGTGGGGAGGCATATTGGTCCGGGGCTCTTTTACATAGTTTGGGCTTTGGTCTCTAGTTCCGTTAAAAGCAAACCTTAAGGCTACAGTGTACAAAGACATTTCTGTGCATCATACATTGTGGCAACATTTTGAGGAAGCTTCTTTTCTGTTTCAGCAAAGTAATGCCCCCATGCAAAAGCAAGCGATGGGAGTTGAAGAACTTGACTTCCATAAAGAACTGACCTCAACTCAAATGAACACCTTCGGATCAATTGGAATGTTGACTGTGAGCCAGGGTCGAATGGAAGAAAATCTCTCCAACAATGTTCCAAAATCTAATGCAAGGCCTTCCCAAAAGAAAAAAAAAAGCTTATACAACAGCTACATTATTTTAGCTTATCAGATCTCATTGCCCCCACTTCAAAACAAGGCAGGGTAGAAGGCACATGATGTCCAACACAAGAAAGTGATGGGGCAGAGTAGAGGAAACAATTTAGTTTTAGTAAAAATCTTTTTAAAAAGTTATTTAAAGTCAAACTGAAAACTAAAACGTGGAACATGTTAATGTCACTTTAAAATAATGTGTCTAGTTGAATTTAATGTACAGCTATTTCTGGTTTATATGTTGTTTTATTTCAAATCTCAGTGGCTTAACTGCAGGATAGATTTGCCTGCCACTTTATAATGCAGCAACTAGTTGGTGAAGATGCAGTACCTGCAAATGATGTTTGATAGAACTTTTAAATGAAGCATTACTAGGTAGAACTTTTAAATGAAGCATCACTCAGCAACCATCGTATTTTACAACATATCCATTATGAAGAACAAATTTTGTTTAAATGAGGGCACATAGAGCTACTCTGAAACAAATAACATATTGTGTAGTGAAAGGGCTGACTGTTAAGTCACTTAAAAAAACTGTTCCCTAGAAAATAACTGCAAACATTAAAGAGAAAATATTATTTCAGAGGATTTCTTATGAACAAGTGTTTCATTTGATACATTTACTAAGGCTGATTTTTTACACATGCTTTCCTGGCTAATGCTGTAAGCAAACATGTTTTTCTATTAGGTAAAATGAAATTTATAAAAATGAAATTTACTGTTGTTCAGAAGAAGGAATGCTCTAATTTCAGCACTGTATGCAAATGAGCTGTCAGACGGCAATAAGATAGTCAGAAGAAGGAAATACAGTATGATAAGCAAAGTTATCAAAATGCGTCAAGAAATACTGTAACCCAAACTCAAGCAGAGGGTCAGGGCAGGCATCCACAGCCCAGGTACTCCAGTCCTTATAGTAGTACCCCCATCAGGGGCCATAGAACTCTTAGAGACAGATTTAACAGGGAATTTTTTCAACAGGTGTTCTATGGCATGTCACTTTTTTGTTAGAATGTATTAATTGATACAAGCTTGTGGTACTTGGGCAATTAAACACAAATAGTGCTTAGTCAACAAGGTGCTTATAACATTTGGCCATATTTAAATTCAGTCTGTTGGAGAAGAAATAAAACTTACTAAAAATTATTTTAAAATGTATACATTTTAGATGTTTAGGTTAACTTTAATTCATATTTTTTTCAGGCTTTGTTCCACCCTGCTATGCCTGAAGGATAATAGGGGTTGGACTGAGCCAGTCCAGACCCACTTCCTGCGAGAAGCCACTAGTACAGCTTCTAACCTCCCTCCCTGGCCCTCCGTGTGCCTGTAAGAAGGAGAAGGTAGGCGCTGAGGTGCCAGGCCCAGAGGTGGTTATGGCTCGAGCAGTGGGGCACTTTGTGGCTGGAGTTTGGGGCCCAGGGAGGGGTGTGGTGGACCCCAGTCCAACGCTGAGGATAATATTATAACAATTACTCCAGTATATATTAAATCATACACTAGACATTTTTAATTTTGCAGTGACAGAATATTTAAAACAGTTTGCAGTTCAGACGAGAAAATGGATTTGAGAGGAAACAGAAAAGTCAAACACTGGCATGGCCAGACTCCGCACCACATCAGAATGCACTTCACACCGGAGAGTCAAACATAGAAGTTTCAAATGATCAAACTTTTATTGCAATTTGCACAGCATGCTTTGGATCACAGGATCCTTCATTGGGCATTTATTGTGACATTAACCCAAACCAGTATTTATACACAATTAAAAACCAGCACGTTTGCCAGCTTCACCGTGTGCAGTGTCTAACTGGGTCACTAGAGGCCTACCCAAAAACCTTAGAGAAGGGGCCCAACAAAAAACAGACAAAGGGCCCACTCTCAGTACAGGTATGGGACTGTTATCCACAATGCTTGGGCCTAATGTTTTCCAGATAATGGATCTTTCCATAATTTATACAGAATTAAAAATTTCCAATAAAAACAATATCTCCTTTAAAATAATATGAACTATATTATAATTAATACACTGTATTATGAACAATACATTTTATTATGGCCTAATACATTGGTACTGTTAATGGTTCCATATACCTTACACCAAACTGTATTGACACATGACCTGCCATGATGACCTCACAATACAGCACCCAGCTGTTGCTGAGGAAATCCAGTTCTCTGCACCTGTTTTGTCACATGACATGTCATTATGACATCACAATGCCAAAGAAGGATATATAAACGTCACAGCCACATATGTGTCAGTCTACATTGAGAATCGTGACTGGCAGAGGCAAGTGTATTTTAGAGCAATTTAAATAGATTTTTAGCTGTATTCATTGATTAGTAAGTGTGATTTATAGAGAAATCAAACAGGGAAACCTCATACAGCACACAACAGCATTCAGTTGCTGAATAAAATAAGTGCTGGTATATTTCTATATACATAAGTAACCTTATAAATGTTGAAATCATTTTCAGATGATGCCGTCTTGGTTTTGTGGGGGGGATTTTAGCTAACTTTAAATATGAAAATTAGGATTGGATGCATTCTGATCCGATATCCAGAAACCCGTTATTCAGAAAGCTCTGAATTACAAATCCAAATTTTTTAAATTATTTCCTTTTTCTCTTTAATAATAAAACAGTGCCTTGTAATTGAGAGTCAAACATAGAAGTTTCAAATGATCAAACTTTTATTGCAATTGAGTGCACAGCATGCTTTGGATCACAGGATCCTTCATCAGGCTTTAAGTGTGACATTAACCCAAACCAGTAATTCTACCCAGTTAAAAACCAACATGTTTGCCAGCTTCACCATGTGCAGTGTTGAACTGGGACACTAGAGGCCCATCCAAACACCTTAGACCAGGGGCCCACCCAAAAACCTTAGACCAGGGGCCCACTCTCAATACAGGTATGGGACTGTTATACACAATGCTTGTGGCCTAATGTTTTCCGGATAATGGAACTTTCCATAATTTGTACGGAATTAAAAAGTTCCGATAAAAAAGAATATCTCCTTTAAAATAATATGACCTATATTATAATTAATACACTGTATAATGAACAATACATTTTATTATGGCCTAATACATTGGTACTGTTAATGGTTCCATATACCTTACACCTGTTTTGTCACATGACCAGCCGTGATGACCTCACAATGCAGCACCCAGCTGTTGTTGAGGAAATCCAGTTCTCTGCACCTGTTTTGTCACATGACATGTCATTATGACATCACAATGCCAAAGAAGGGTATATAAACGTCACAGCCACATATGTGTCAGTCTACATTGAGAATCGTGACTGGCAGAGGCAAGTGTATTTTAGAGCAATTTAAATAGATTTATAGCTGTAATTATTGATTAGTAAGTGTGATTTAAAGAGAAATTTAGTAGATCTTAAAAAATATAAGATATTATGACATTTCAAATTTAATTTGTTAATGTTTTCTGTGATTTACAATAACATGATGCTATCACAATAGCAGGGATGTACCGAATCCAGTGTATTGGATTTGCCTTTTAGAGCCATCAAACAGGGATACCTCATACAGCACACAACAGCATACAGTTGCTGAATAAAATAAAACACATAGTGCTGGTATATTTCTATATACATAAGTAACCTTATAAATGTTGAAATCATTTTCAGATAATGCCGTCTTGGTTTTGTGGGGGGGATTTTAGTTAACTTTAAATATGAAAATTAGGATTGGATGCATTCTGATCCGTTATCCAGAAACCCGTTATTCGGAAAGCTCTGAATTACAGAAAGGCTGTCTACCATAGATTCCATTTTATCCAAATAATCCAAATATTTAAAATCATTTCCTTTTTCTCTGTAATAATAAAACAGTGCCTTGTAATTGAGAAGCAAACATAGAAGTTTCAAATGATCAAACTTTTATTGCAATTGAGTGCACAGCATGCTTTGGATCACAAAATCCTTCATCATGCATTTAGTGTGACATTAACCCAAACCAGTACTTATACCCAATTAAAAACCAGCACGTTAGCCAGCATCACCATGTGCAGTGTCGAACTGGGACACTAGAGGCCCACCCAAAAACCTTAGACCAAGGGCCGACCCAAAAACCTTAGACCAGGGGCCCACCCAAAAACCTTAGACCAGGGGCCCACCCAAAAACCTTAGACCAGGGGCCCACTCTCAGTACAGATATGGGACTGTTATACACAATGCTTGTGGCCTAATGTTTTCTGGATAATGGAACTGGGCCCACCCAAAAACCTTAGACCAGGGGCCCACCCAAAAACCTTAGACCAGGGGCCCACCAAAAAACCTTAGACCAGGGGCCCACTCTTAGTACAGATATGGGACTGTTATCCACAATGCTTGTGGCCTAATGTTTTCTGGATAATGGAACTTTCCGTAATTTGTACGGCATTAAAAAGTTTCAATAAAAAAGAATATCTCATTTAAAATAATATGACCTATATTATAATTAATACACTGTATTATGAACAATACATTTTATTATGGCCTAATACATTGGTACTGTTAATAGTTCCATATACCTTACACCAAACTGTTTTGTCACATGACCTGCCATGATGACCTCACAATACAGCACCCAGCTGTTGTTGAGGAAATCCAGTTCTCTGCACCTGTTTTGTCACATGACATGTCATTATGACATCACAATGCCAAAGAAGGGTATATAAACATCACAGCCACATATGTGTCAGTCTACATTGAGAATCGTGACTGGCAGAGGCAAGTGTATTTTAGAGCAATTTAAATAGATTTTAGCTGTAATTATTGATTAGTAAGTGTGAATTATAAAGAAATTTAGCAGATCTTAAAAATATAAGATCCGGTATTATGATATTTCAAGACATTATAATTTAATTTGTTAATGTTTTCTGTGATATACAATAACATGATGCTATCACAATAGCAGGGATGTACCGAATCCACCGTATTAGTATTTGCCATATATATATCTATACTTTCTCTAAGTGATGAAGTTTAAGACAATTGAAAATCTTACAAATGTGACAATTTGTAAAAAATTTTGAGTATTCCAAACATGAGGCTGTTAAGCCTTTTAGAGCCATCAAACAGGGATACCTCATACAGCACACAACAGCATACAGTTGCTGAATAAAATAAAACACATAGTGCTGGTATATTTCTATATACATAAGTAACCTTATAAATGTTGAAATCATTTTCAGATGATGCACGTCTTGGTTTTTTTTGGGGGGATTTTAGTTAACTTTAAATATGAAAATTAGGATTGGATTCATTCTGATCCTTTATCCAGAAACCAATTATTTAGAAAGCTCTGAATTACAGAATGGCTGTACCCCATAGACTCCATTTTATACAAATAATCCAAATATTTAAAATGATTTCCTTTTTTCTGTAATAATAAAACAGTGCCTTCTAATTGATCCAAACGAAGATCTAAATCTTTATTGGAAAATTTAGTTTATTTAATGTTTATATGATTTTTTAGAAGATTTAAGGTATGACGATCCAAATTACAGAAATATCCATTATCCAGAAAACCCCAGGCCCTGTGCATTATAGATAACAGGTCTTATACCTGAATTCAGAAAAAATCTGTGGTAGAATATTCTGTATATAAAAACTGATGGATTTAGTGCTTTTCTAGTATATATATCAGGAATGCAGGCCTTTGCCTCTTCTTTAGTTGCTTTTGTGACAACATTTAGGCGGTTATTTATTAAAGTCCAATTTTTTCTGATTGTACTTTTAAATGGGAAAAAAAAATTCATTACTAATTTTTCATTATTTATTAAACACTGATGGTGTTAAAAGCCCAAATAAAAAAAGTACTTCAACTCAGACCTGCCAAGTTCATGTAGAAGTCAATGACAGATATTTAGAAGATCTACTGATCTGCCCTGGGTTTCACAGTAATTCGGGCATCAAATCCCTATAAATTGCGCTATTCGGTAGGATTTTTTAATGATTTTAACAAGTTTACACCCGCACAAAATTGTATTGATAAATAGGGCTATTTGGTCAGAGTAGTTTTCTGGAAATTATGAGAACTTTTTGGCTTTTGATAAATAACCCCCTTAATGTAATCATACTGATGTTACATCTTTCTATTACCCAAACTTATTTCTGCAGAAAGGCTTTTTGGATTAATGAATCATTATATAAAAATAATATATAGAAAATCAGTAACACACACGTATGACCATAATTCATATAATCAGTATAATCATCTTATTCATGTTTTGCAGCCAACTTTATATTAAGATTTGGTGGCTGGCAGAGATGAGGAGAGGGTAGGAAATGTTGCCATTTAGAACCAAAATTCTTTATTATTCATGCTCAAATAATATTTTATATTATTTGTTATATACAGCAAACCATTGTGTATAGTTGTTATTGCTGCATTACATTAGCAAACAAATGAATGAGTAGCTTTTGTAAGACTTTTTCTCACATTAATATACTTAACTCATTATAAAGTGTATTTTTTTCCCTTTAGGTTAAGGTTATATCATGGCCTCTACTGGAAACGTTTCTTTTTTTAGACGACTTCTTAATCGTTTCAGAAAAGCATATACCATACAAATATTTAATTGTTTTAAAAAGCGTAATCGCAACAGAAAAGAGACCAGCAAAGATGAAGTTGAAGTAATTGTACAAACTTGCACCAAAGAAGAAGAGATAATCAACAACATCTCAACCACATGTATAAAAGAGGAAGAGAGACATGAACCTCCTGTTAATTGCAACAAACCAGAGCAAGAAATAAGCAAGGACTCTGATACTTACAGAAAAGAGGAAAGCGAGCATGACATCACATATGCAAAGGATGACCAGGAAACCAATTCCTGCGCAAATACCTTTGCAAATGTGGAACAGGAAAGTGAGCCTTTGGTGGAAGCAGAAATAAAAACCCGAACCTGCAAAGATGAAGTTGAAGTAATTGTACAAACTTGCACCAAAGAAGAAGAGATAATCAACAACCTCTCAACCACATGTATAAAAGAGGAAGAGAGACATGAACCTCCTGTTAATTGCAACAAACCAGAGCAAGAAATAAGCAAGGACTCTGATACTTACATAAAAGAGGAAAGCGAGCATGACATCACATATGCAAAGGATGACCAGGAAACCAATTCCTGCGCAAATACCTTTGCAAATGTGGAACAGGAAAGTGAGCCTTTGGTGGAAGCAGAAATAAAAACCCGAACCTGCAAAGATGAAGTTGAAGTAATTGTACAAACTTGCACCAAAGAAGAAGAGATAATCAACAACATCTCAACCACATGTATAAAAGAGGAAGAGAGACATGAACCTCCTGTTAATTGCAACACACCAGAGCAAGAAATAAGCAAGGACTCTGATACTTACATAAAAGAGGAAAGCGAGCGTGACATCACATACGCAAAGGATGACCAGGAAACCAATTCCTGCGCAAATACCTTTGCAAATGTGGAACAGGAAAGTGAGCCTTTGGTGGAAGCAGAAATAAAAACCCGAACCTGCAGCGATGAAGACAAAAGAAACAATACCTTGACAAACGCAATAGAAGAGGAAAAGAAAAATGAGGTTTCACCTATTACAATTTGCAAACCAGAAGAAGAGAGAAACAATGACTCCACCAATTGCGCAAAGAAGGAACATGAAAACACCTCCTCCACTAGCTGCCTAAAGGAGGGAAATACCAAAAAGGCTGCAAGGAAACAAAGGAAAAGGAGAAAACAGACTACCAAGGTTGAACAAGAACAAAAAACTGATCTCTGCACAAACAAACCAGAGGAAAACAAGCTCTCAAACAACGGTAGAATTGAAGAAGAGAAAAATGGGGCATCTGGTTCTTGCAAAGCAGAAACAGAGAAAAATAATGATTCCACCACTTGCCCAAAGGAGGAACAAAAAAATAATTCTGAAACCACTTCTTGTGTAAAAGAAGAACAGGAAAATGAGTCCTCCACTATCTCCTTAAAAGAGGAAACCACAAAAAATGTGGACAATGTGGAGCAAAATACCCAAGAGAAACAAGAAGAAATACCAAAACCAGAAGAAACAGACAAAGTCACTAACACTGACCTAAAGGCAGAAGATAGAAAGAAGCCTTCTACAGTCTGCAAAAAGGCAAGAGAGCCAAGGGATGATGTCTGGATCCCTGAACTAAAACTAACTCAACAACATAAAAAGGACCTGAATAGTAATGTTTGGTTAAATGAGATAATAATCAATGCAGCTCAGCACCTGCTAAAAAATCAGTTTAGGTGTGAGGGGCTTCAATCTTGCACCCTTTCTAAGGCTGAATTTAATTTTGTACAAGGAGCTTCTGTACAGATACATTATGACAGCAAGAGAAACCACTGGTTAACAAGCTGCTTTAAAGCAAATCATGTAGAGATTGCTGACAGTTTGCAATCGCAACAAATTCCCAATCTAATCAAGAAACAGATATGGCATTGTTATCGGAATATTGTAAAGGATCCCATAAGATCAATGAAAATACTTACTGTTGATCGTCAACTGCACGGTTATGATTGTGGGGTTTATGCTATCGCCAATGCATTTGAGTTTTTGTCCAGTGGTAACCCCATGTGCAGCTATGATCAGAAGAAAATCAGAAGACATCTCATTCGTTGTTTTGAGAAGAGAGCGATGACTGCATTTCCTAAAGTGCATCATGAACCTGCACCGGAAATAGCAATACCGGGCAGCATGAAACAAAAACCCGGCAAGAAGGGAAAGATTGGGACAGGACAATCCTTCCCAAAATATAAAGATGACTGGCTCCCTGAGCTCAAGTTAATGCAGAAGCATAAAAACATACTGCATAGCAACGAATGGTTGGATGATACAATCATTGACGCAGCTCAACAACTACTAAAAGAGCAGTTTGGGTGTGAGGGACTTCAGTCCTGCATCCTCTGTGAGCTTGAATTTGATCCTGTTAATGGACCTGCCGTACAGATACATTGTGACGTCAAGAGAAAACACTGGTTAACAAGCTGCTTTAAAGAAAAGCACATAGAGATTGCCGACAGTCTACAACAGCAACAACTTTCCAAGACAGTCAAGAAACAGATATGTCAATGTTATGGGGAAGTGATGTGTAATCCAACTAGTACAATGGAAATACTCAATGTTAATCAACAAACCAACAGTAATGACTGTGGACTCTATGCTATTGCCAATGCATTTGAATTTCTGTCCAACGGTAATCCAACTCTCAATTATGACAATGAAAAAATGAGAGAACACCTCATTCGTTGTTTTGAAAAGGGAGAGATGACTGCATTCCCTAAAAAGCGTTATGAACACAAATTGAAAATAGCAAGTTTGGAGCATCTAGAAAAAGCCAAAATTTTACTCCAAGAAACAGTTAAAAAGAATGAAGAGAATTGGAACGGTAACGACGATTGGATTCCTGAACTCAATCTGAAGCAGAGGAATAAAAAGGATCTGCAAGGTACTGAATATCTAGATGATACAATAATTGATGCAGCTCAGAACCTGCTAAAAAAGCAGTTTGAGTGTGAGGGACTTCAAAGCAGTCTACTTTCACAATGTGAATTTATGGCTGTTAATGGACCGTCTGTACAGATTCATCATGACAGAAACCATTGGGTAACAAGCTATTTTAAATCACATCACGTGGAGATTGCAGACAGCTTAAGGAAAAGTTACCTTACTGATACACTGAAGAAGCAAATAAGAGAATGTTATCAGGCACTGGTGAAGGATCCTGTAGAAACTATAAAAATACTTGATGTTGATCAACAACCAAACAGTTATGACTGTGGGGTTTATGCTATTGCCAACGCATACGAGTTCCTTGCCACTGGAAATCCCACCTGCAACTACAATAATAGGGAAATGAGAGAACACCTCATTCATTGTTTGGAGAGGAGAGAAATAACTGCATTCCCTAAAATGCCTGCCACGGAACTGTATGTGATATACAATAAAAAACAGAGAGTGTACAGATAAGGAATTTAAGGCAAAGACCAGCCAATCAACATATTCTCCCAGTGACATTTAAGTTTTAAGTATTCCAGTGGGAGAAAGAGAAAGAAAACTTTTCAGCTGGAAACCGGATAAAGCTTCATAGAGGAAAGAACTAAATGGTTTGGGGCTCAACAGAAGAATGTAAACATCTTACATAAACTCTAATAAAAATCTAAGTGTTTAACTTTGTTTCTATTTATTATGGTATTCTATTCATTCATGATTCATTATTTTATATGGCGTAAATCAAGAGGGCATCTAAAGAATGGCATGCTGGTAACCCCTAAAATGCTTAAGGTGCAGTCCCCATTAGAGATTCCATCCCCAATTGCTGACTTAGGCCAGAGCCTTTGTGGTCTGCTCACAAATTAGGGCCTGAAAATGGTTCCTGACTTTTGTTACTGGCTGGTAGGTGTCTGGGGTGTGTGGCTTTAGCAACGCATTTGGCAAAAAAGCCTACAATCTAGAAAAGGATGTCAGTCTTGAGGCCTCAGTGTATGAAATATTTACATGAAATATCAAATAGTATATTCAGATTGTTGAGTCTTCTTTCACTTATAAAGCAACAGTCCACTCTTACTTTATGGCTGAGATTCTTCTGAGAGCAATCTCACACACGTAAAGGATTCTATGCAGCAGTCCTTTCCTGGTTTGTGATGGAGATTGTATCTACACAAATGAGGAAAAAACTAATGACGGTTTCCTTTTTAATAGTTCCATTCCTAGTATGGTGGCAAGAGACTGGCGTATTGCTAATGTGGTGCCTCTGTTCAAAAAGGGATCTCATTCTCAGCCTCAAAACTAAAGGCCGTTTAGTTTGACATCAGTAGGAAAGATTTTCAAAAGGGTATTAAGGGATAAGATACTGCACTTAATCACAAATCATAATACTATGAGTTTGTTCCAGCATGGTTTTATGCACAACAGATCTTGCCAGACTAATTTAATTGTCCTTTACTCAGGGACAGCAGTATAAGTTATATACTTAGACTTTGCTAAAGCATTTGATACAGTAACACACAGAAGGTTAAATTAAGTAATATTGGCCAGTTTCGCCTGTAAAGGCTTTCTCAAAGGCCTTTGAGCCTTTGAGAAAGCCTTCACATGCTAAATGCGCGTCAGGCTTTGCTCCACTGTGAGTCTCAGTATTTTTGATTGCATTGGTGGGGGTGACAGTACGTTAGAGGGTGGCGGAATGGTGGTAAAAACGTTTTCTATTTAACCCTTTAAGTGCCACAGAACATAGAATCTACGTTCTGTGGATCAAAGGACCAAAGTGCCACAGATTGTAGATTCTACGTTCTGCAGCACTTCCGGGTTTGCGAGCGGAGGAGCGGCTGTTAGAGCCGCTCGCTCCGCTCCTTCACGATCCCCTGCCCCTAGACAACGAGCAGAGCAGGGGATCGTGTGGCCCCTGGGGCGCGATCGCCCAGGGGCCCCAAAGCAGCAGCAGGGACGCGTTTCCTATGCGTCCTGCTGCTGCCTGCGCTGCACTTCCGCCCAGCTCCGCCCCCCCATGGCTGCTGTCCGTTGGAGCTGGAGATCTGCTGCGTGGGACCCTTTCTCATGGATCTGATGCATCTACCCCAGGTAAGTGTAACATTTACACACACAAAAACACCAACACACACTTATTACAGTAATATACACTTACATTCACACTTACACACACTCACACATAGATTTTTGGGGATTGGGGGGGTCACACACACTCACAGCACCCATGTACACTTGCACACGCGCACACGTGCAAATAACATGCAATTTACCCGTTGTGCACACGCATATGTACATATATGGCTTTGTGGCTTTTTTTTTTTTTTTTTCTTATCGCATCGTCTCTTTTTGGGCTAAAAAAAATGTTTTATTGCCGTTCCGAATAGCGTATTCGCTAACCGTACTGTGCAATAGCTTTTGTATGTTATTTTGGTGGTTATATTTGGGTATTTTGGTGCATTTTTAGCCATTTTATTGAATTTTTAGCCATTTTATTGCATTTTCAGCTCTGCATTTGTGTTGTTCACTTGTTTCTGTCCGTATAATCGATTTGGCCCAGCTAAAATATTCAAACGGTAATTCTGGTGGCCGATTACACTAGTGTGAAAAAAAAAAGCATTGATTTTTGTGGTTTTATTAGTTTTTGGTAATTTATTTGCATTTCACACTGTTCTGTGTTAGTTTGTTTTGCCTATGTAAATTTTATCTACTATATATCCATTTGTGGGTCTCTGTGCGCCACATAGTTTGGTATATCTATGCATATTGGGCATCAAAGTGTTCAGTAGACCCCTGTCGTTCATATTTAGGATGTTTTATGCTGATACGTTACGAAATGTGGGGCATATAATGGGGTAAAATTCAAGCTTTGTGACGATTTTCAGAAATTTGATAAAAACCATTATGTTCAGCATTGCTTTGCAGTTTGGCAGTTTGCAGTAGAAACACTTATTTACCCATTTTGGATTCGTCAGAATGTGTACTTTCTGAAAATATATGGTTTTCTGGGGTCTCTGTACTGTTAGGGGGGGTCTAATGTCGCATAATACACACACCAGGTGCTTATATTGCAGCAGCCAGCGCGTCAGCTGTGAAAATGTATATACATATTGTCATTTGGGGGTCTCTGTGCGCCACATACTTTGGTATATCTATGCATATTGGGCATCAAAGTGTTCAGTAGACCCCTGGTGCTCATATTTAGGATGTTTTATGCTGATAAGCTACGAAATGTGGGGCATATAATGGGGTAAAATTCAAGCTTTGTGACGATTTTCAGAAATTTGATAAAAACCGTTATGTTCAGCATTGCTTTGCAGTTTGGCAGTTTGCAGTAGAAACACTTATTTACCCATATTGGATTCGTCAAAATGTGTACTTTCTGAAAATATATGGTTTTCTGGGGTCTCTGTACTGTTAGGTGGTCTAATGTCGCATAATACACACACCGGGTGGTTATATTGCAGCAGCCAGCGCGTCAGCCGTGAAAATGTCTATACATATTGTCATTTGGGGGTCTCTGTGCGCTACATAGTTTGGTATATCTATGCATATTGGGCATCAAAGTGTTCAGTAGACCCCATGCACTCATATTTAGGATGTTTTATGCTGATAAGTTACGAAATGTGGGGCATATAATGGGGTAAATTTCAAGCTTTGTGACGATTTTCAGAAATTTGATAAAAACCATTACGTTCAGCATTGCTTTGCAGTTTGACAGTTTGCAGTAGGAACACATATTTACCCATATTGGATTCGTCAGAATGTGTACTTTCTGAAAATATATGGTTTTCTGGGGTCTCTGTACTGTTAGGGGGGTCTAATGTCGCATATTACACACACCGGGTGCTTATATTGCAGCAGCCAGCGCGCGTCAGCCGTGAAAATGTATATACACTATTGTCATTTGGGGGTCTCTGTGCGCCACATAGTTTGGTATATCTATGCATATTGGGCATCAAAGTGTTCAGTAGACCCCTGGCGTTCATATTCAGGATGTTTTATGCTGATAAGTTACGAAATGTGGGGCATATAATGGGGTAAAATTCAAGCTTTGTGACGATTTTCAGAAATTTGATAAAAACCGTTATGTTCAGCATTGCTTTGCAGTTTGGCAGTTTGCAGTAGAAACACTTATTTACCCATATTGGATTCGTCAGAATGTGTACTTTCTGAAAATATATGGTTTTCTGGGTTCTCTGTACTGTTAGGTGGTCTAATGTCGCATAATACACACACCGGGTGATTATATTGCTGCAGCCAGCGCGTCAGCCGTGAAAATGTCTATACATATTGTCATTTGGGGGTCTCTGTGCGCCACATACTTTGGTATATCTATGCATATTGGGCATCAAAGTGTTCAGTAGACCCCTGGTGCTCATATTTAGGATGTTTTATGCTGATAAGCTACGAAATGTGGGGCATATAATGGGGTAAAATTCAAGCTTTGTGACGATTTTCAGAAATTTGATAAAAACCGTTATGTTCAGCATTGCTTTGCAGTTTGGCAGTTTGCAGTAGAAACACTTATTTACCCGTATTGGATTCGTCAAAATGTGTACTTTCTGAAAATATATGGTTTTCTGGGGTCTCTGTACTGTTAGGTGGTCTAATGTCGCATAATACACACACCGGGTGGTTATATTGCAGCAGCCAGCGCGTCAGCCGTGAAAATGTCTATACATATTGTCATTTGGGGGTCTCTGTGCGCCACATAGTTTGGTATATCTATGCATATTGGGCATCAAAGTGTTTAGTAGACCCCATGCACTCATATTTAGGATGTTTTATGCTGATAAGTTACGAAATGTGGGGCATATAATGGGGTAAATTTCAAGCTTTGTGACGATTTTCAGAAATTTGATAAAAACCATTACGTTCAGCATTGCTTTGCAGTTTGACAGTTTGCAGTAGGAACACATATTTACCCATATTGGATTCGTCAGAATGTGTACTTTCTGAAAATATATGGTTTTCTGGGGTCTCTGTACTGTTAGGGGGGTCTAATGTCACATATTACACACACCGGGTGCTTATATTGCAGCAGCCAGCGCGCGTCAGCCGTGAAAATGTATATACACTATTGTCATTTGGGGGTCTCTGTGCGCCACATAGTTTGGTATATCTATGCATATTGGGCATCAAAGTGTTCAGTAGACCCCTGGCGTTCATATTCAGGATGTTTTATGCTGATAAGTTACGAAATGTGGGGCATATAATGGGGTAAAATTCAAGCTTTGTGACGATTTTCAGAAATTTGATAAAAACCGTTATGTTCAGCATTGCTTTGCAGTTTGGCAGTTTGCAGTAGAAATACATATTTACCCATATTGGATTCGTCAGAATGTGTACTTTCTGAAAATATATGGTTTTCTGGGGTCTCTGTACTGTTAGGGGGGTCTAATGTCGCATATTACACACACCGGGTGGTTATATTGCTGCAGCCAGCGCGTCAGCCATGAAAATGTCTATACATATTGTCATTTGGGGGTCTCTGTGCGCCACATAGTTTGGTATATCTATGCATATTGGGCATCAAAGTGTTTAGTAGACCCCTGGCGTTCATATTTAGGATGTTTTATGCTGATAAGTTATGAAATGTGGGGCATATAATGGGGTAAAATTCAAGCTTTGTGACGATTTTCAGAAATTTGATAAAAACCGTTACGTTCAGCATTGCTTGGCAGTTTGGCAGTTTGCAGTAGAAAGACTTATTTACCCATATTGGATTCGTCAGAATGTGTACTTTCTGAAAATATATGGTTTTCTGGGGTCTCTGTACTGTTAGGTGGTCTAATGTAGCATAATACACACACCAGGTGGTTATATTGCAGCAGCCAGCGCGTCAGCCGTGAAAATGTCTTTACATATTGTCATTTGGGGGTCTCTGTGCGCCACATAGTTTGGTATATCTATGCACATTGGGCATCAAACTGTTTAGTAGACCCCTATGTTTATATTTAGGATGCTTTATGCTGGTAATGATACATGGACAATACGATGCTGGAAAGTTGAAGCTTTGAGGCAATTTTCCGAATATTTTACCCATTTTAGATTCGGTAGAATGTGTACTTTCCAAAAATATATGGGTTTGGGGGGTAAACATATATTTCTGTGTTTTTACCCCACAAAAATGCAGTCAATGTGTTGATTTTTCATTAGCTGAAGTTACCCACGGGACTGTTTGTATGCGCTAACTTCATTTTGGGGCCTCTAAATGCCAGATACTTTGGTAAACCTATGCACAGTGGGCACCAAACTGTTTGGAGGACCCCTGGCAATCACAATCTGGGTGCTTTTTTGTGATACATAACGATACATGGGTGATATGGTGCTGGGAAGTTGAAGGTTTGAGGCAATTTTCAGATATTTCACCAAAACCGACAATTTTGGGAAAGCCTTGCGACTCAGTAGTTTGGAGCAGAAAGGTATGGGTACCCATTTTAGATTCAGTAGAATGTGTACTTTCCAAAAATGTATGGGTTTGGGGGGTAAACATATATTTCTGTGTTTTTACCCCACAAAAATGCAGTCAATGTGTTGATTTCTCATTAGATGAAGTTACCCACAGGACTATTTGTATGCGCTAACTTCATTTTGAGGCCTCTAACTTGCAGATACTTTGGTAAACCTATGAACAATGGCCACCAAACTGTTTGGAGGAACCCTGGCAATCATATTTAGGGTGTTTTTTCTTGGTGCGTAACGATACATGGGTGATATGGTGCTGAGAAGTTGAAGCTTTGAGGAAATTTTCAGATATTTCACCAAAACTGACAATTGTGGGAAACCTTGCGACTCAGTAGTTTGGACCAGAAAGGCATGGGTACCCATTTTAGATTCTGTAGAATGTGTACTTTCCAAAAATATATGGGTTTGGGGGGTAAACATATATTTCTGTGTTTTTACCCCACAAAAATGCAGTCAATGTGTTGATTTCTCATTAGATGAAGTTACCCACAGGACTATTTGTATGCGCTAACTTCATTTTGAGGCCTCTAACTTGCAGATACTTTGGTAAACCTATGAACAATGGCCACCAAACTGTTTGGAGGAACCCTGGCAATCATATTTAGGGTGTTTTTTCTTGGTGCGTAACGATACATGGGTGATATGGTGCTGAGAAGTTGAAGCTTTGAGGAAATTTTCAGATATTTCACCAAAACTGACAATTGTGGGAAACCTTGCGACTCAGTAGTTTGGACCAGAAAGGCATGGGTACCCATTTTAGATTCTGTAGAATGTGTACTTTCCAAAAATATATGGGTTTGGGGGGTAAATATATATTTCTGTGTTTTTACCCCACAAAAAATGCAGTCAATGTGTTGATTTCTCAGTAGCTGAAGTAAAGTCCTGAACAATTTGGATGTGCTAACTTCATATTGGTGTCTCTAAATGCCAGATACTTTGGTAAACCTATGCATAATGTGTATCAAACTGTTCAGTGGACCCCTGGCAATCATATTGCAGGTGCTTTTTCTTGGTACCTAATATAGTTTGGGATATGCGGAGCAGCAAAATAAAACCTTTGAAATGATTTTTCAAAATTTTGAATTTTATTTTGAAAAACCGCTATGTTCAGACAAGCTTTTCTGTTTGGTAGTTGGGAGTAGAGAGACATAGTTACCCATTTTGTAATCGGCAGAATGTGTACTTTTCAAAAATGTATGGTTTTCTGGGGTAAACCTATGGTTTCAGGATTTTTTGCCTTGGAATCTAAAGCATGCCGTTTTCTGCCTTAGTGCTTTCAAAATTCAGTAATATACTGCCGGGAGTTTTTGCTGTACAGAAGTCCTAAATCTCCCTAAAACTATACATATCTGGTATTGGCACGTTCGAGAGACATAAGGCTTTCCAAATCAGTTGGATTTTCATCTGTAAAATGAAATATTTTTCTGGTATAAATTGATATACGATGAAAAATGGTAATTTTTCTTTTTTTTTTGGTATTTAGCACTATAAATTTTTTTGCACAGGTGGAAATACATGAAAACTCAGGCAGATTTAGAAAGCTCAGTTTCTACCGAAAAAAACAATGTATAGTTTTCCTAGGTAAACTATAGGTTTCCCCTCAGAAAATGCCCCTAAAGTGAGAGAGCACAAAATGCTTAAAAACGGCTGGCATTTCGCGTAACCAAAATGTGAAATTCTGCTGGCACTTAAAGGGTTAACAGAGGTAACGCCGGACAGACCCTAGGTAATGTGATTATGCCAATACAGACTCAACTTGTGGGTAACCATTTGTTTCCAATCATTGGAGCTGGATTTATACAAGTAATAGAAAGAAGCCCTGCGTGTTCAGACCAAGGGTCTGACAAAGGGGCATGCCCATGAAACTTTACGTTGAATAAACACGCAAGGCTTGTCCCACTTGCATGGAGTTCATAGTGCCTGTTTATTTTCTTTCTATTACGACTAATTGAGAGTGCCGATCCCTGTTACTGTGCTCCGGACCAACTTTATTGAGAGAGGCCAGGGTCTGCTGGTGGGCTTGGTTTTGGACTATTGTCTTTCAGCATCTATACAAGTTACAGGGAATAGGCCAATCTACTTTAAGTTCCTCTGAGAGGACAAAGTGTCAGTTAACTTCTTCTGTGCGCACCATATTGGATTTTATGTATGTAGTGACGCACTTCCAGTTTACCAGGTGTTGGTCTGTCCTCCTTTACCCCTTATAGTAGCAACCACCTAAACCCACTTTGCCATAAATACCCTCCTGATCCCCACCATACTTCTCACTAATTACTAGAGGGGACCAGTTCTATAATTTTTCAGATACAGCAATCCCTATAATCGTGACACCAGAAGTTTTAAGTGTTTTTAATTTTATGTTTTAATGGGTAATTTATTTTGACATACTAGTGGAATGTGAACTGCTTAATGTACAATTAGCACTTTATGCACCCTTGCAATTTATAATTATCAATTGATTCCCATGGGACAAAATTATGATACTGAGTGTATACAATCTATTTCACAATCATTAGAATATAGACTGTGCGACCTTGTTAACGCTTCTTGGATGTTCCTCTCTTTTCGGTACAAACCCATTGTTTATTTTAAGAGTTGTCTACATTCAATTAATGAACTTCCTAATAGTGGTGGCAAATGGTTAGAAGGTGCGGAAAAACAAACAAACAAACAAACCACCTAAAATATATATTACTTTGGCCTTGGTGCAATGATAATAGAGGTTGATGGTTGATGGTTAATTATGGCAACACATGCTAAGTTCAGTTGGATTGACTGAAATGCATGACGATCTGTGCATTATTGGCATAACTGGCTTTTATTAAAATATCTTTTTGTTATCATAAGACCAAGCTTACCTTGAAACGTACGGTTTGTCTATCAACTAAAAAGACTATTTCAAGCTAGTCTAGTGGAAGCCAGGAAAACTGTGGGTAGCTGCCTGCTTGGCCCTGCAGACAATTGGACAATGGATAAATTCACTATGAATGACGACAATGTTCTAACCTGACCAATGTTTTGACTGATAGCAGACGGAAAATCTTTGATGCACGATCTTTCGGTGCCAACTAACCTCATGATGATTTGATGGATTTGTTGGATTGCACTAAAATCGGTCATTAGGGAGAGAAAAACCTCTATTTCCACCTTAACTGTATGATGGCAAATACATCTACTTGCTATGGGTAGCTGCACCAGCGTCATTAAAGAGGTTGTTCACCTTTGAATTGACTTTTAGTATGATGTAGAGAGTGATATTCAGAGACAATTGCTAATTTGTTTTAATTTTGTATTAAAGCTTTGTATTCAGCAGCTTTCCAGTTTGCAAGTTGACTAGAATTGGCTATTCTATAACATACTAAAAGTTAAAGGGATCCTGTCATCGGAAAACATGTTTTTTTCAAAACGCATCAGTTAATAGTGCTACTTCAGCAGAATTCTGCACTGAAATCCATTTCTCAAAGAAGCAAACAGATTTTTTTATATTCAATTTTGAAATCTGACATGGGGCTAGACATTTTGTCAATTTCCCAGCTGCCCCCAGTCATGTGACGTGTGCCTGCACTTTAGGAGAGAAATGCTTTCTGGCAGGCTGTTGTTTTTCCTTCTTAATGTAACTGAATGTGTCTCAGTGGGACATGGGTTTCTACTATTGAGTGTTGTTCTTAGATCTACCAGGCAGCTGTTATCTTGTGTTAGGGAGCTGCTATCTGGTTACCTTCCCATTGTTCTTTTGTTTGGCTGCTGGGTGGGAAAAGGGAGGGGGGTGATATCACTCCAACTTGCAGTACAGCAGTAAAGAGTGATTGAATTTTTTTCCCATGACAGTATCCCTTTAACTTAAAGTTGAATAACCCCTTTAATATATATATACTGTATAAAATAACTAAGATTATAGTTTTATGCCCCCTGCCCCCCCCCCAAAATTATATAACTGTGCATAAGGTAAATAGCCTGTGGACTCTGTTTCACTGGCCTGCAGTTAAACATCTTAAAAAACATGAGATTACAGCAGTGTAATCTCGACTGGGCGCCCTAAGCAACCCGGCCAACTACTTCGCCCCCTGCCGCTCGCGCATGCGCAGAAGTGTGCGAGCTGAAAGGGCGCGCGAGTGCGCATGCGCAGAAACTGCGTGAGTGTGCATGCGTAAACTACATACAAGTGCGGCGACAGCTTCTGCGGTCCGAGCTAGGGGAAGGCATCAGAAGAGGTACGTGCCTGGCGCCCCTGTGCCTTTGCGCCCTAGGCAAGTGCCTCTTCTGCCTACCCCTAGTTCCAGCCCTGACAGCAGTCAGTTTGGCAGTGGGCTGAAATATTTTTGTTAAATTCTATCTTTTTTTTTTTAATTCAAATTTCAAATTTCCTACCAGGCTGTGTGCAATTCTACATGGTGATTTAAAGTTCATCAAGGTGGCAACAAATATCTGTTTTGCCAACATCTTATTTCAGCCCAAGAACAAAACAATTAAAGCCAAGTGAAATATTGGTGGAAAGTAAAAAGTAATAACCAATACAACATACAGTATTCCTCAAAGAGTACTTAACTGTACAGCTGGCACTGGCACATGCAGATATAGTGCTGGCCCATTGGCAATAGAAAGGATCCAATTATTTATATATATTAGAATTTTAGGTGATATATGATACAGAAGGCCTTTTGTACTGTATACAGGTATTTGTACATTAGTTACAAAACTGATATTCCCAAATAATATGAGGAATTGATATTTAGTTTTGTCTCAGTGGTTAGGACTTCTGCCTGGCTGAGCTTGGGTCCTACGTTTGATTCTGCCCTGTGTACTATATGCCTGTGTGGGTTTGCTCAGGGTATGCCAGTCTCCTACTAACAATATACAGGCAGATTAATTCGCTCATGATAATATATATACTGTATATTTGAATAATATTGGGCCTTAGATTATAAACTCCATTGGGACAGGCACTGATTGATGACCAATCTCTGTAAAGCACTGCTCAAATCTGTTGGCGCTTTATGGCTCTGTATAAATATAAGATAATAATAACATAGACACAAACTATATATATATATATATATATATATATATATATATATATATATATATATAAACCAACAAAATGGAGTGGAGATTAACCCTGGTCTGTGACCTAGTCCAAAGGACAAATTATATATCAATCAAAAAAGTCCAGACAACTTGCTTGTTCATCAAGAAAAAACTTTTATCAAGCAAGTAATAAGTACAACGTTTCGAAGCTCCTGCTTCTTTATCAAGCAATAAAGATTTAAATGACATCACATCCTTTTAAAGCCATAAGTACAAGACACACCCATAAGTGGGATGTGGCCATAAGTACAACAAGCAAGTTGTCTGGACTTTTTTGATTGATATATATATATATATATATACACACACACACTCACGACAGATTCCAATGATGGTTCTGGGTGCAGTCCACTTAGTAGGTAGGTAGAAATCGTTAGAAAAGGTTGCACACGTAGGTCTTATATAAAGTTCAAGTATTTATTGGGATTGCTTAACGTTTTGGCTGTAACATCAGTGACATAGCAAACAAAGCAACCGGTTTAAAAGCACAGTTTGGCGGGAACCCGTAGTGCCATTTGGGAAAACATGAAGTAATAAAACAGCAACCCCTGTTTATGTGTAATAAGGGGTCAAAGAACAGTACAAGTGTAATACTGTATAAGGTGACCACGAGTGAAAGAGGAGAAAGGAGGGGAACTGAGTTATTACCAGTATGGGCTCTAATGTTGCCCCGTTGTTTACGAACCTTTATATATCAAAATATGAACAGGAGTACATTTTCACAAAATTTGGGAAACATATCCATAGGATGTTTAGTTTTATAGATGATCTGTGTATCTTCTGGATTGGTTCCACCAACCAATTTTTGACCATGGTGGAAGAACTTAATTCACTACCTGCAACTATACGATTTACGCCCATGACACATGACATGCAAATTAACTTTTTAGATTTATCCTTGACCATTCCTCTAGTCATCCGCCACACATTTTGAAAAGTATCTCATTTTCACAGATGATAAGAATGGCCAGAAACAACTCGGAGTTACCTCAATTGCACTTACAACTGGATGAGCTAATTGCAAGATTTCTACAAACGTGATACAAACTCAAAGACCTCCTGAATTGTAAGGAAAAAGCTTTACTTTACACACAAAAATATCTCCTTCAAGACACACCACGTAAGTCGCATATACAGGAAAGACACCTTTCTAACCACCTTTTCACCGGACAAAACATTTTTAATACACGCCATTCATGATCACTGGACTGTACTTGCATGGTATAACTCCTTGCCACCCATCTTCAGAACCTAACCCCGTATCGCGTACAGGAGGGGATGAAACCTTAGAGACATATTGGTCAAAACTGACCCTCTTTATTGTTATCAACTGAACACTGAACACCACAATGACATGGTTAATTTTGGAAAAGAAGGGCTGCTACAAATGCCCCTCTTGTATCACCTGCAGTAACCTTATCTCTGGATCATCCTTTTACCATCCACACACTGGCAAGTGCATCAATATTAAACATAGATTGATGTGCACATCAAAATCTCTCATATATTTTACTAAATGCCTGTGTGAACTATTCTATATTGGTAAGACCATTACCACTTTCCATGTATGCATGACCACCAGTAGCGATCCACTTCCTTACACAGACACATTTTGGCAAGATCCAGAAGGCTTTAAATTATGGAAAGGCCGTCTTCCATAGACTCAATTTTACCCAAATAATCCAAAAAATGATTTCCTTTTTCTCTGTAATAATAAAACAATACCTTGTACTCGATCCTTACTATAATATAATTAATCATTTTTAGAAGCAAAACCAGAATATGGGATTTATTTAAAATGTATATGCTTTTCTAGTAGACATAAGGCATGTAGATCCAAATTAAGGAAAGATCTGTTATCCGGAAAACCCCAGGTCCCGAGCATTCTGTATAACAGGCCCCATACCTGTACTATCATTTACAGATAGCAACAAGTAGAAGCTGGGAAATTGACAACATGTCTAGCCCCATGTCAGATTTCAAAACTGAATATAACAAAATCTGTTTGCTCTTTTGAAAAATGGATTTCAGTGTAGAATTCTGCTGGATCAGCACTATTAACTGATGCATTATGTGAAAAACATGTTTTCCCATGACAGTATCCTATTAAGGTAAGATGCTCAGACATCGAATTCTGAATTTCACATCTGCTACTTGGCCAAATGAGCCGAATAATCAGCAACAATCAAGCCAATCCTGAATTCAGCAATCAAAAATACTTTTATTCTGCCATAAAACTGCCTTTTTACACAGGTATATTTCTGGAAGAAAAATATTATTCTGATTTAAAAAAAAAACTTTCCTGATGGGGCATGTTTTACAGAAATAAAAACACATCTTCTGGCGACATATAACCCAGATGTGCTTTTCAGGTCAATATGGCTTTGATTCCTCTAGCAGTGGGTCTGGCAGGCTCTTGTAGCTGAAACCCCACCGCTTAATGGAGTTGTCTCTCCCTCCTCCTCCTCCTCCTCCTCCTCCTCAGATTGCCCTGAAAAGTAATTGAGTTCTTAGGGAGGGAGCTGAGTACTCAGAGGTGACTGGCAGAGACACTGTAATCCTTATTACTCTGCGTTGCTTTCCTGGCACTGCTGCCTAAACTTCAGGGGCAGGGAGCTCCCCACCAAATCAGTGAGAGCCAGAGGTTGTTGTTTGTAGTTGCCCTCAGCAGCAGCAGTACAGAGGGGCCGCACAGCAGGGGAGGAGGGACAGTCCTGTATAAATAAATAAGCCCTGATGGCAAAGGACTGGATGAGAATGAGGAGCACACTTCACCCTGCCTACACTTGCAGCAACCTCACTTTGCATGTATAAAAAGGCATTGAAACTTCAGCAGCAGTAGTGTCAGCCATCAGCAAGAGGCAGGCACAGAGATGCTACAGAAGCCTTTGAATTACAGGAGATGACAGACTCACTGAGGGCTGCTGAAAGGCGACTTTTCTGATGCTGCTGGGGCACTGTAGAAGAGCTGCATGTGAATTCCTCACTGAGGGAAAAACTTTGCCAGCCCTGCAGTTGCAATTGAATGAACAGTGAGGCCCTGAGCAGGGAAATTGAGGCGAGACACAGGGATATTCATTTTATACGATAAAGCACTGCTGCCTGCTGAACCTCGGCTCAGAGAGGCTGCTGGGAAGGCAGGGTTGACGTCTGGAACATTGTTGCAGGAATGGCGGCAGGGAGCATCACTACTCTGCCAACTGGATCTGAAGATGGGGGAAACACTCCTTTCCCACCGGGCAACTTTAAGGACCCCAAGAGGCTCTACTGCAAGAATGGGGGCTTCTTCCTCAGGATAAACTCAGACGGGAGAGTGGATGGATCAAGGGAGAAAAGTGACTTGCACAGTGAGTGCTGGAGGGGTGAGGGGAGAAGGTGCGTGTGGGGTTTGGGGGTAATTGGAACCATATATCCTTTCTCTTTACCACTGATTTATCAGTTGTGCTGACAAGCTGCATAACAAGTACAGTATCTCTGAGGCATGATGTATAAATATACATTTATTGCTTTCAGTGAGTTAAAGCAGCTACTGCTGAAATAGGTCTCCCAGCTTTCAGCTGTGGTGCGGCGGGTGCTCCATCCACAACACATTGTAAGACTGAAGTTTTTATCAATACGTTATATTGAAGTGCACATTGTGCTTCCATTTATTCACTTGATTGTTAAAGCACACCTCATAATGTGTTATTAAAGGGTATAGTTCCGAGGGGAGTATGCATGTAGCAAAGCATTAACAACAGATAGGGAATACGATACCAATTCAGTTGCGCAGATTGCATCGGATTGAATGTGGTTATACAACTCAATATACAATGAAGCCATAAGAGATGGCAGAATACCAAACCAAATCTAAACCCTAATTTACCTTTTAAGATTCAAGTGCTGTCAAGTAAGGTGCATTATCAGTGTAGAAAATGTGTTGTGGTCAATTGTTCAGTGCTTTTAAGTTGATGACAGGATTGGGGCCTGGTTCAGAACTTTATTATTTTGTGCAGCTGGTGCTGTCAGGCTTGGGGACACTTGCTTCCACATACTCTGATTGAAATGAATGGGAAACAGCTGCAGGTGGGCAAGGGCATTTTGACAGCTGCCATTCTCCCCGGGGGACCTAAGTGGTCAAAGCATATGAGTGTGCTATAAAGCTACAAGTCAGGGTTATGTATATGTATACTGCATTCAATTAACCAGAACAATCTGTTGTGTATTCTTCAAGATTAGATTCAATCCAATGTGCAGCACAATCTTACAACACAACCCTGTTGCCTTTTATTGTGCATTATTAACGTGACCATAAGTTATACTACAAAACACAGGCAGACTTGCCCTTTACTGTGTATTTTTAATACAGATAGAACAGCAATTGGTATACTTCAGCCTATATGCATTTTCCTCACATCTGATTCACACTAATCAGGTGGTGGGTATAAGCATCCATATGAGAAGGATCCCTTCTCCCATGTGCAATACCTCTTGATTTTAATTTGGTTTTATTAAGTGCATTATGACATGGTTGTGAATAAATATTGCCTTTTTACTTTCAGGCTCTGATCATTTACAATAATGTGTTACTTATGGGCTCAGGGTTAGGGACTAAGTCCCATTTTTTGTATATATATATTCAAAACTATATATTAACCAGTGGCGTAACTATCGGCGGAGCAGGGGGTGCGATTGGGCCAGGGCCCGCACCCCCTCAGGGCCCCCCGGCAGCTTGCGCGCCACTGACTCCGGCGACAGAAAATGGCGTACGGAGGGGGGCGGGGGCCCGGCTGCACGTCCCGCGCCAGGGCCTGCCCCCCTCTAGTTACGTTACTGGTATAAACTTATTAAAGGTTTCATTTAATTGCCCGGTTTTAGGATACTTACTCCAGGCTAGTAAATATTGCAAAAGATTGAATTGGAACTTTGCTCTAAAGAAAGATCACTTATCTGGGAAACTACAGTTCCCAAACACTGTACATAATAGATCCTATTAATGTAAAATGGCTTGTGATTCAGAGTAAAATTTAAGCCTTTGCCAGTGACCTCCTGTAAATTTATTACTGTTTGTCACAAAAAGCAAAAACTTGCCACTGAGTAATGTAAAGGAAGTACAGAATTGGTGCAGTTTTGGTTACCTATCCTAGGGGCATAACTACAGAGGAAGCAGACCATGTGACTCGGAGGTATAGGAGGCCCCATGAGGCCCTATTTAATGAGTAATTTCAGTATATATTGGTAAACTTGTGGATATTTTGGGGGCCCTAAAATAAATGTGCTGTTGGCCCAGAAACATCTAGTTACACCACTGTGGTTACCCATAGCAATCAATCATCAGGTACAATTTACTGGCGTGATGTTCCAAAGCAAATCTGATTTGCTTTGTGTTACTAGATTTGGTGTTTTTTTCTTTATTTTTGTAGTTTTTGATTTTCCTTGTACCTCCCCTAAAAAATTAATCTTGTTTGAGTCACACTTTGATATTTGTGCAGAAGAGGGTGGTTTAGTGGTTTATGAGTTGGGCTAAAGTACTTAGGTTTGTGGGTTTATCTTTAGCCATTGCCACTTAGTCTCTGTATGATGTTAGACAAATCATTTTACCTCTGTGCTCCTTGGCTTCCTTCCTGCACGGGGGAGTACAAATATGTTTTCCTTTAATCCTTTGGGATTTTACTGTGTAAAGGGAAACTTGCCAAAATGTTCTGGTTGGCTTCTGTCCAGTAGCGCTATAAATGCTTTTGAAGTATGCCTTAAAGAAAACTTTATGTACCACAAAATATTTTATTATCTAGTTTATTAAACTCAGTTTTAGTTGTCCGTTTATATTGTGGTATTGACCAGAAAGCCTCCATTCATTTCTTTGTTTTTTTTTTTTAAATTTCCCTTAATTAGACATAATCATTTGGATATGTTATGCAAATTACAGCCTATGGATGCAAGATAACATAAGCATTTCCAAGGGGGTGCTTGTACTGTTGTTTATACAGTTGTATACCAGACCCGGTAGACACCCCATAGGTAGCAAATTGCCATTAAATGAGAATCTCACATTGAAATATCATTATATTTATTTATATATTTGTAAAAATTGTTCCAGTTATTTATTTATTCATTGCTTTTTTCTGCCTTTATTAATTATTAATTCTTAGTCAGAATTTTCGGATATTGTATTTCAGTTTACTTTAGCTTACTGCATAGTTTCAGTAGAATGAACCTCAAATATTTTAGCACAGCTGAGAAAAAGGTTGGCATTTTATTTACTCTGCAGGACAACAATGTGTGCATAGGTTTATCTCATGATATAGGGCTTTAGTATCAGACTGTAGGTACTGCTGTCCAATGGAAGTGATTAGGACTGTCCCAAAGTTCCCCTCCATATTTTCCATTGCAATTATCCCTTTCAAAAATGTCATGTTATTTAATTTCACAGGTTATAGCTGTTAGGATCAGCATTCGTTTGAGTCTGGATTTTTTACCAGTACAGGTAATATTTAATATAAAGGACTATGCATCTTAATGGTGTGGCCTATTGTAGTTTTTACAGCTTGGTTTTAACCCATATCCTAAGGCTGCTCCACTTATATGAGCCCAGTTTCCATTCAATAGTGGATCATTTGTATAGCAATCTCATCTCTGGGTTGTGTTTCAGCCTATTGATTTACACAATGTTTTTTTAACAGCTGTCACATTTCTTTTTATGTTACTGGACTTCCTGAAAGTTTAAAAAAAAATAAAAGGAAGACAAATAAGCCAGGGAAATATTATAATGGATCACTTGCTATACCAATTAACAGATTAAACAGGCTGAAAGTTTCTTATCTAGTTATATGAACCAGGGTATGAGGATGCTAGTTCCTATCCTGTATCTAATGACAATATCTGTATATGTAGATCAGCTTAATCAGAACCTTGTGTGTAATTGTTGGAACAATATTTATTCCTATTATGCAGCATAACAGATCTATTTTAAGGTACAAAAGGACAGGCAAATAGGGAGCTTTGTGAGGGTGGGTTCACAATGATCTTAATTGGTGTATGGTCCTACTCATTTGGAGACTCTGAACTTTTGCTTGGAGTCCAAATACTATATGTCCATATCCAGGTAAGGTGTAGATTTGTGAGATGAGAAGCACTTTTATCACTCTTTTAAAAAGTCATTCTGTTTATAAATTACACTCAAAACAAAGCAGCTCCAAATAGTCTTTATAGATAAGCAATGAACCCAAAAACATCAACTACGGAATGTGACTAAGCGTGTTTTCGTGTCTAGTGCAGATGCACAGCTAACGCTACAGTAGCTTCAGGATTAGGAAACAATTTTTGGAACTGCATTCATATTGAGGTAGTGCTTTTTTTTAATGACTGCTATGTGTTTTTGCAGGAAAAATATAGGTAAGAGGACCATAAAATAGTGGTTGATCTAATAACTTATAGTCAGATGATTCAACACTTTCAACAAGTTCATTCTTTCCATCTTATTTTCGTGCCTCTTTACTTTTCAAAGCCGGAACAACTCTTTATAAGGCAGTTGAGTGTGATGCTCTAAAAACGCAGTATAAGTGGTTTCCTCTGGCAGATGATTGGAGGTGTGGGGGTAGGATCTGCATGACGCCATGACAAATTTTGGAAGGGAATGAATAACAATGCCACCGCAGCACGCTGCATCTGGGAGAATTACTCATTTCGGAATCATTAACCATCACAGTTCTGCTGGTATAAATACTGTGCTAACTGTTTTGTTTAGCAGAGCTGTTTTGGATTCTGTTTTCTCCTGTCCTGTAATCACATCTGTAAGGCTTAATGCCAAAATCTGGAGGCAGAGCACACATTTCTCAAAGATACTGTATGCCTTTTTAATTCATTATGTTAAAGGGATACTGTCATGGGAAAAAACATTTTTTTCAAAATGAATCGGTTAATAGTACTGCTCCAGCAGAATTTTGTGCTGAAATCCATTTCTCAAAAGAGCAAACAGATTTTTTTATATTCAATTTTGAAATCTGACATGGGGCTAGACATATTGTCAATTTCCCAGCTGCCCCAAGTCATGTGACGTGTGCTCTGATAAACTTCAATCACTATTTACTGCAAGTTGGAGTGATATCACCGCCTCCCTTTCCCCCCCCAGCAGCCAATCAAAAGCACAATGGGAAGGTAACCAGATAACAGCTCCCTAACACAAGATAACAGCGGCCTGGTAGATATAAGAACAACACTCAATAGTAATAATCCATGTCCCACTGAGACACATTCAGTTACATTGAGAAGGAAAAACAGCAGCCTGCCAGAAAGCATTTCTCTCCTAAAGTGCAGGCACAAGTCACATGACCAGGGGCAGCTGGGAAATTGACAAAATGTCTAGCCTCGTGTCAGATTCCAAAATTGAATATAAAAAAATCTGTTTGCTCTTTTGAGAAATGGATTTCAGTGCAGAATTCTGCTGGAGTAGCACTATTAACTGAAGCGTTTTGAAAAAAACATGTTTTCCGATGACAGGATCCCTTTAAGATAACCTTTAAACACAAGGACCAAAAAAAAAATAAACCATTTTATAATGTTTCAGTCTGTGTTTAAATAGTTTGAAAAAATATATTGGAGTATTACATGCAGAAATACTACAACTCTAACTGTAACAGGAAGAAGTGTGGAAGCAAAAGACAGATTTTCATGATTTATATATATATATGGTTTATTGGTTTCCTACAAACTTAGGACACCTAGTTAACAGTAACGTCAAAAAATAAAAGTATTTTAAAGTAATGAAAATATAATGCAGTGTTACCCTGCACTGGTAAAACTGCTGTGTTTGCTTCAGAAACTCTACTATTGTTTATATAAATAACCTAATATAATGACAGAATCTCTTTAAAGGTTTTGTTAACTGTTGAGATAACTTTTAGTATGATATAGAAAGTGATATTATGAGACAATTTGCACTTGATTTTAATTTTTTATTATTTGTGGTTTTTGAGTTATTTAGCTTTTTATTCAGCAGCTCTTCAATTTGCATTATAAACAATCTGGTAGCTAGGGTCCAACTTACCCTAGCAACCATGTATTGATTTGAAGACAACCTTGCTAGAAATATGAGAAATAAAAATTAGCAATAACAATACATTTGTAGCCTTACAGAGGCAGCAACGTAACTAGAGGGGGTGGGCCGTGGCGCGGGACGTGCAGCTGGGCTCCCCGGCCCCAAGTACACCCGGAATCCGCCCGAAGTCAGTGGCGCGCGAGCTGCCGGGGGGCCCTTAGGGGGTGCGGGCCCTGGCCCAATCACACCCCTTGCTCCCCCGATAGTTACGCCACTGTACAGAGCATCTGCTTTTTAGATGGGGTCAGCGACACACATTTGCAAGCTGGAAAGTGTCAGAAGAAAAATGCAAATAATTATAAAACTGTAAAAAATAAATAATGAAAACCAATGGAAAAGTTGCTTAGAGCTGGCCATTCTGTAACATAATAAAAGTTTATTTAAAGTTAAACCACCCTTTTAAATAAATTTCCTAAATAAACATTAAAAAATTTTAAAAATACATTCAACAACTTATAACTATGAAAGTATACTGTTCTTCTAAATAAGTGAGTGAATCTGTAGAGACAATATTGTGTATTGTAACTACAATAAAAAAAAACAAGTTCATGAAAAACTTTTATTTCCAGAAAATCAGGATTAATTTTTGGGTCTGTTTACTTTGCAGTTAGGATTTTGCCATTAAAATCTTAGTACTCTAAGTACTTATTAAACTCTAAGGGGCAAAAGGTGGTCTGGAAAATCCTGTGAATAGCTCTCTGTGACTTTCTTAGATATTGTGAAAGCAGTATAACATAAATGACCTGAGTGAAGCAGATACACATTATTACCATTGGAAAGTGTTAAAGGGGTGGTTCACCTTTATGTTAGTACCTTATAAGGCCCTAGTAACCACATGGCTACTGAAAGACCTGGAGAGCTGCCGAACAAAAAAGCTAAATAACTGAAAAACAATAAAAGATAAAAAATGAAGACCAATTGCAAATTGTCTCAGAATATCAGTTGAAATCATACTAATATTTAAGAGACAATAAGGCTGCCAACTAGCCCCATATGTAATACTTTTCTTACACTGACAAACATACAGGAGTGTTTTGTGTTGTCTTAGTGAACAAATAACAACCTATGTGTCCTTAAAGGGGTTGTTCACCTTTACATTAACTTTTAGTATGCTGTAGAGAGTGATATTCTGAGACAATTTGCAGTTGATTTTAATTTTTTATTATTTGTGGTTTTTGAAATATTTAGCAGCTCTCCGGTTTGCAATTTGAGCAATCTGCTTGCTAGGGTCCAATTTACCCTAACAACTATGCATTGATTTGAATAATAGACTAGAATATAAATTGTAGAGGGCCTGAATAGAGGCGAAGTACCAAAAACCATAAATGTGTAGCCTTACAGAGCATTTGTTTTTTAGATGGGGTCAGTGACTCCCATTTGAAAGCTAGAAAGGTAAATTATTCAAAAAGAAAAAATTAAGTTGCTTAGAATTAGCCATTCTATAACATATTAGTTTTAACATTAGGTGAACCACCCCTTTAATAATAGCTTTATGTTATTTCAGTTTAATGCCTCTATATTGCGTCTATACTTTCTTTTTTGTTCTTCTCATTTTCTTTTGCCCCATACCAACCTCCCGTCACACAGTCATGCCCCATTAGGCACAAGCACAGCTATAATATAATTTAAATCTCTCCATGTTTTCTGTACGCCCCTTCTTTTTATGAATCCACTGCTGTCAATTTTTATATTTCTGTTGTTTAGATGCAGTTACGGGGAGTCAAGAGCTGCCGAATACAAAGTGGGGAAACATGAGTAGGATATGATACACTGAATATTAATAATGCAGAAGGTGGAGCCCACACTGAGGTAGCAGGTATTAATGGATAGAACACTTGGGAGAATCAGGAGTAGTACATTTCAAAAACTCTTTATTACAGCAAATCTGTTGCTGCACATGTATGTGCATTAATATACCAGTGATTCAACAGCTCCCTAGAAGCTGTGTTCACTCACAAATGAATACAGCAAGGTACCATTACATTTCTCTAGTATACTGTAACTTTTTATATCATTTATTACTGGTCTAAGACAGTTTGCAATAGATCTGTTATTTTTCTTGTGGTTCTTATGGTCTCTAGTTTATAGGTTCTCTAGTTCCCCATTGGCACTAGCAATACAATGGTTTTACCCTTTACTCGCTGGCAAAGCTTGTTGCTCCAATTTTTTGTGTGCCTTTGGATCATGAAAAACAACAATTGGATTGCAAGACACAATCAATAACAATTAACACGAGGAACTGGTGCCCTGCATTTTATACTATAAACAAGTTTTATGGACCCATATGGGATACCTGGAACTTTTAAACTGAAGGACTGTGATTG